>NW_024396606.1:0-104010 GCF_016617805.1 Bactrocera tryoni
TGAAGATCCGGCCGACTTTACTCTATATGATTGCTTTTCTTCTTCTTCTTAATTGGCGTAGAAACCGCTTACGCGATTATAGCCGAGTTAACAACAGCGCGCCAGTCGTTTCTCCTTTCACTACGTGGCGCCAATTGGATATTCCAAGCGAAGCCAGGTCCTTCTCCACTTGGTCCTTCCAACGGAGTGGAGGTCTTCCTCTTCCTCTGCTTCCCCCGGCGTCGAATACTTTCAGAGCTGAAGTGTTTTCGTCCAACCGGACAACATGACCTAGCCAGCGTAGCCGCTGTCTTTTAATTCGCTGAACTATGTCTATGTCATCATATATCTCATACAGCTCATCGTTATCATCATCGAATGCGATATTCGCCATGGCTAATGCGCAAACGACCATAAATCTTTCGCAGAACTTTTCTCTCGAAAACTTGCAACGTCGACTCATCAGTTGTTGACATCGTCCAAGACCCTGCACCATATGGCAGGACGGGAATTATGAGTGACTTATAGCGTTTGGTTTTTGTTCGTCGAGAGAGGACTTTCTCTCAATTGCCTACTCAGTCCGAAGTAACACCTGTTGGCAAGAGTTATTCTGCGTTGGATTTCTAGGCTGACATTGTTGGTGGTGTTTACGCTGGTTCCAAGATAGACGAAATTATCTACAACTTCAAAGTTATGACTGTCAACAGTGACGTGAGTGCCAAGTCGCGAGCGCGACGACTGTTTGTTTGATGACAGGAGATATTTCGTCTTGCCCTCATTCACTGCCAGACCCATTTCTTTTGCTTCCTTGTCCAGCCTGGAGAAAGCAGAACTAACGGCGCGGGTGTTGAGCCCACTATTATAGAAGATGGTACCTTCTCTGTTTAGTTCTGCGGCTCGAACTATTTTCGCCAAAAGCAGGTTGAAAAAGTCGCACGATAGGGAATCGCCTTGTCTGAGACCTCGTTTGGTATCGAACGGCTCGGAGAGGTCCTTCCCGATCCTGACGGAGCTTTTCGTGTTACTCAACGTCAGTTTACACAGCCGTACACACAGCCGTGCACAGCTCCTTTTCGTGCTGTCGAAAGCAGCTTTGAAATCGACGAAGAGGTGGTGTGTGTCGATTCTCCTTTCACGGGTCTTTTCCAAGATTTGGGGCATAGTGAATATCTGGTCGGTTGTTGATTTTCCAGGTCTGAAACCACACTGATAAGGTCCAATCAGTTTGTTGACGGTGGGCTTTAATCTTTTACACAATACGCTCGATAGAACCTTATATGCGATTTTGAGGAGGCTAATCCCACGGTAGTTGGCGCAGATTGTGGGGGTTCTACAAGTGTATGCTCCGGTTTTGAAACCTTCTGTAAGCCGCCGAATTTTTTCGTAGAATTTTCGAGCATTACCCCTGTCGGCCAGCTTATCAAGCTCTTCGTACTCACGCATTTCGGCCTCTTTCTTCTTCTGTCTACAAATGCGTCTCGATTCCCTCTTCAACTCTCGGTATCTATCCCATCCCGCACGTGTAGTGGTCGATCGTAACGGTGTGAGGTAGGCAGCCTGTATTCTCCCCGCTGCGACACGGCATTCCTCGTCGTACCAGCTGTTCTTTTGCACTTTCCGAAAACCAATGGTTTCGGTTGCAGCTGTACGTAAGCAGTTCGAAATGGCATCCCACAGTTCCCTTATACCGAGTTGTTGACGAGTGCTCTCAGAGAGCAGGAGTGCAAGCCGAGTAGAGAAACGTTCGGCTGTCTGTTGTGATTGCAGCTTCTCGACTTCGAACCTTCCTTGTGTTTGTTGACCTGCGTTTTTTGCTGCAAAAAAAATCTTGGCTGCAACAAGATAGTGGTCCGCGTCGATGTTAGGACATAGGCAGCGCACGCACATCTAAAACACTGGAGAAGTGTCTTCCGTCTATCACAACATGATCGATCTGGTTAGTAGTTTTTCGATCCGGAGACAGCCAGGTAGCTTTATGAATCTTCTTATGCTGGAATCTAGTACTACAGATAACCATACTTCGGGCCCCAGCGAAGTCAGTCAGCCTAAACCCATTTGGGGATGTTTCCTCGTCGAGGCTGAATTTACCGATCGTAGTGCCAAAGATACCTTTCTTTGCACACCCAGGCGTTAAAGTCGCCAAGCACGATTTTGACATTATGGCGGGGGCAGCGCTCATAATTGTGCTCCAAGCACTCATAAAAGGCATCTTTGGTCACATCGTCCTTCTCTGTTATGTTGAAAAACCTCGGTTTGATGCGGATTGTGGCTAGACGTTCATTCACCGCAGTGAATGATAGTACTCGGCGACGGAGTCTCTCTCCCACCACGAATCCCACACCAAACTTGCGCTCCTTTATATGGTCACTGTAGTAAATGTCACAAGGACCTACTCGTCTCTGTCCTTGTCCCGTCCATCGCATCTCTTGGACGGCGGTGATGTCAGCCTTTGTTTTTACGAGGACATCAACCAGCTGGGCAGCGGCACCTTCCCCATTAAGGGTCCGGACATTCCAGATGCATGCCCTTATATCGTAGTCCTTATTTCGTTTGCCATGGTCGTCATCAAAAGAGGGGTCTCTCATCCGAGGCTAGTTATAAATATTCACTGAGGGTGTTTTTTTACGTGGCGGGTCCCAAACCCAACGCACAACCCTATGTAGGGGATGTTTCGCCTTCTCACTTTAGCTCGTCTTCGAACGGATGTTCTTAGGCCTCCCAGAGGATACTTGGTCAAAGACCGGAAGTAGTGAGCTGCTTGAGCCATGTGTAAAAGAATCGTTTCTGGCCACTCCCAAGTGAATGGCGATCAGAGAACTTTCCTCACTTGCGTGCTCTTCTACACATGACTTCATCCTTCTTTGGTTTTACATCTTTAAATATTTCCCTGGTTTTGATTCTTGCAAGTTGCAAGAGTATAAAATGTTGAGTTGTTTTGTTTAAGTTTACTCATTTATACGTAGCGAAGCACGTAGCGGGACGCTAGTGTTTATATAAAATTGCTTAGATTCCGATACACTGTTTGACGTTTTACATCTCAAGGTAAGGTTTATCCGAACTTATCCCTTTCTTGCTTGTTAATAATGATTTAAACTTATTCGAATGTTGTAAAATTATTTCAACTCGAATGTTCTTCTCCGCAAAACAATTACCATATGAAAACACTAAAGCTTGCTAGTAAATTTGGAATTGTTGCATCCGAACACTTTCTTTTATGGTACTCAGCACTTCACCACAGCACTGACAGCTTTGACGTGCATTGAGGTCATCGTGAATGCATTTTATAGTCCGCAGTTACTGCAAAACTCAACAACCCGCAAAATACAAGTGAGTTATTATGTTAAATCACCAATTGTGAGTTTTTGTGTAATTTTGTTATTATTGCACTGCAATAACAATAAAATTACGCATAACATATGTAGGTATATAAATTTGTATATAATGACAAGTTTCCTTGCCACCAATTAAATATCATCTATTTTTATAGACAATCAGTTGTCAATTAAATTTTGTAGTTAATAAACATTAAGTGTTGTTGCCAATCTAAACAGATTCTCATTGACTCCTTGAACCCATTTCATAGTTTAAGGAAGATCGAAAGTTTATAGTCTAGTGAGTATAGCTTTAATGTTATTTTATAGTGTTTGCATAAATTTTGATTTCGTTTGGTGAAACCGATCATTTTATACTATTGCAATTTGCAAGGATTAAAGACAGGGAAATGTATTCATGCTCTCTCAATTTTATTGAAATAACTCACATAAGTACGTATTTTCCGATATTTGCGGAGTCAGCTAGAATTTCGAAAATCTTTTTTATTATTACATTACAATGAATCAGGTGGAACTTGAAATTGGGTTATAGATCTTGAGATATGGATATTCACCGAAATAGCAGTGCTACACCCATCGACCATTTTTCACCTATGCTCCAATACTTGCCTCTGCAGTATTTGATTATTGATTCATCGAGCTTCTAGCTGTTTGTGACGGAACCGTTATATAGGGAGTGCGCTACACTGTCGGTAGGGGTTGTCTTAGAATTTATCCTATGCGAATTACAATCTTGTACCTTAAGTGGTCACCCGGAATTCAGCTCGTCTCGTCATTCTGATCATTTCTATACACATTTATAATGATATATCTATTCTGTTCAACATGTCACGAAATGTGTTTATTAGTTTTTAGTATGAAAAGTATGAAACAAGATTGGCATAGTAAGTAAGAACAGTTTTACCAACTTAGCAAAAGACTTTTCTTTTCCTTTACTTGTTTGTTCTTAGCAAAAGAAAATTTTTTGAAATATCATTTACCCAAGGAATTTAATGACAATTTCAGGGTGCAGAATGCAAATAGTACATACTTTTCTATAGTATTTAAGTACATTTTCTTAAATATATATTATTATTAAAAGTAAAGTGAATTAACCATATTTTATAACACATTTCTTTATACGCTTATGCACGTTATAGTATATTATTCAATTACGAGCTACAGCTCGTCTCTTTTTCAGACTGCTCAAACTGTTTAATATCCTTACACTCATTTGCAACTTCATATACGAATTTTCCCCTCATTTCATTCACATATTTTTTAGATAGCAAATATTGTAATATTGTATTTATAAATAACAATATGTGCGGTTGCTTCTGTTGGGACTCAATCATGACTGGTTGATAGTATTTATTTGCAAATCATATTCCTTCTGACCCTTGGCTGCTGTGACAAAAGAATTTCCGTATCCAACAAAGCATTCATCATATTTGTATAATGTAACTATTTTCTATGTTGTGCCCAAAATATGCAATATAAATGTGACTGAAATAAATTTTCTTACAATGCTCTACGAAATTCATTTGTACTTGATTAAACGAGTCTCGTCTCTTGATTTGATTGAACTGTGAAAATTTTACGTTAAACGACTTATTCGTGTATTAATATAGAATCTATTTACGTTATTCTCTAATGATTCGGTTGTAATTTGGATGTACTTCTCATATATCACAATTTCAAATTCCATGTGATCCCTTCACTTCACAGTGTAGAAATCAAGCACTAAGTATGTCAGAGATATTTAATTTTACCCGCGAGATGGAAAAATAGGGATTTAATGGAACCTGAGTCAAAATTGAACAATAAGCATGGCACCGCCTTCTTTTTGGCGAAAACACATATCTCGATATATGTGCTTGAAATCAACAAAATAAAAGGCGTTATGTACCTAAAGGTACTTCCTTGCCTTTAAGCCTTGCAAGTTGCAAGAATATGAAATGCTCGGATATACCCGAACTTTGCTCTTCCTTACTCGTTTGGAATAGTTTTTGTTTGATGGACTACCGATGATTGAAGACCGAAATCACATTTTCGGCATATTTTACTGTTTACGATCAAAGTAGTAAATTGCAGTTCTAGCAAGTCGATAATTATGTGATATGTCTTGAGAAGTTCTTCAGAGAGCTAGGCTGTTATCTTTTACTTCTGGCATTAAAATTATGCCTCAGAATTTTGATATTATTTGGAAATAATTTTGTTAATGTAGCATATCTCGATTGACATAAGATCTGTTAGAATAATATAAATCATTATTAAACTTATTTTTTTGGCTTAAGGATACTTGGACCGCATTCGCCTATTTTCTGCACTAAATTTTATGACGGCAAGCCCAAGATTTTATAAAAATATCTTGCAGATTTACCGATAGATGCGGTATAAAGCCAACCATAAATTTAGAAACCTCCCGATCATATCCATTTTTCTTTTGCATGAACGAATTCGTTGAACCCAATTTTCGAGTATTTTTTCCAATAAATCAAGTTTATGTCATGAATTGAATGTTCAATATCAGTGTTATCGTTTAATTTTGCAAAATAGAGCCTTCTCTGGCGCAGAAAAAGTTTGCGTACACATTTTTAAAAGGGAATTCCCACATTACAAATTCAAACGAAACGGTAAAAAAAAAGTATTTATTTAAGCGTAATTGATGTTTTTACGATAATTTTGATAAAAACTTGACACATTGAATAAATGGATGGTAAGAGGAAAACAAGTACTTCTGGTAAAAGAGAAATAATCGCTAAATTATGGAAAGAAGGCAAAACTTTGCGATAAATCGGCACAACTGTAGGTAGAACTCACTCTTCTATTCAGAGAGTGATTTGTAGTTATAAATCAAGAGGTTCCACAGTTGCTAAGCATCGTTTTGGACGTCCTTCTAAGCTCAGTTACCGAGAAGAGCGGTACATTGATACAAAATCCTTAACTTAAGGCTTTCCGAATAACGAAAGATGTCAAAAAAAGGTTTAGTAAATCTATCTGCAGCGTAACTGTAGTTAAAATTCTAAAAAAAGCGGATATCGTAGTCGAGTTGCACGACAAAACCGAGTTTAAGACAAAACCGGTTTAACAGCTTAGCGAAGGTCTATCATATTTGAGATCTACATTTCAGAGTCGACCGTGGCGTAGTGGTTAAGCTGGTAGGTCACTTGCGCAGCCTAGGGTTCGAACCCGGCCGAATATTTTTTTTCTACAAAATGTGAATAAAAATCGGGAACATTTCCCGACAGAGCCGGGAAAATTTCTGTGCCTGATTTCCAGGCGTTTCCGGACCAGCTGTTATCGTCGGGAATCGCCGGGTTCCCAAGACGAGGGTGGTGTTCCGTAACAAACTTCAGGAATCTTTATATAGAATGAGACTTTTGAAAAAAAAGTCGAATAAGTTGCAAAATTTCAAAAAACCGTTTTTTTCGAATACTGTGCAGTTTTTCTTAGCAGCTTCACTTTAAAAAAATATAAATGTCATTTCATATTAAATTTACTACCAAAGATTTGAATATTTGGAGAATATGATTAGTGAAAGTTTTTTCTGGCATTTTTGGGAGTATAAAAAGCGACAAGTATATTATTATTTTCAGTACGATACAATATTGGTATTTTTCTTCTTTATTCAATTGGTAGCTTGATTTTATATTCATAATTCCTATCTTGCAGTCATCTCGACAAAAGGCCATCTCGGCCTACTTTGCACCTGCGAAAAAAGAAAACTAGATGAAGATTTTGCGACAGTACATCGAGAAGAAAACGAGGTTCCTCGTGCATTGACGCACAGTCCACCTAAACATGATGAAGGCATTGACAATTCGGGCAGCGAAACACCATCATCGTCTAATTGCGCAATCTTCTACCATTGCTGTAAACATTTCCAATGATGTTGGTAATTTCGTGGGACAAAAAATTTACGATCACGTAAAACAAATTTTGCTTGAAAATCCTTGGACTCCTCCAAAAAATTATACTTTCCCATTTTCGTCGAGAGTTGAGAGAGAGGCAAAGAAATAAAACACTACGTCTCTTCCAAACACTTGGATTCTCATGCAGAGTGGCTCGTACTATCTAACGTGGGGAAAGGGCTATTCTGCAAATATTGTCCATGGTTTACACCTCGAAAACAAGGACATTATCGGGGAAATACTCCGCTTGGGGTACTTGTCACGCAGCCGTTGACTGATTTCAAAAATTTCGTTGGGATCCAGAGTGTGTTAGAAATTCATTCTCAAAATATGTACCTACCATAAGAATGCAATGGCAACGAGAGATACTGGACAAAATTTTGCAACGAGTGGCTCGTGCTGAGTTTTACACGATTGTTTTCGATGAATCTCCAGATCTGTCGGAAAAAGCTCAGGTAATACTTTCATCCTGCCAATTATTACGTAGAAGTAGATTTTCCGTAAAAATATAATAATTTATGCCTATTGTCTGAACTATCGGATAGTGGTTGTTCCCAAGAAAATAAACAGAAATTTACAGAAGAATAATGTTTCTCGTTACAGATTATCAGATACGTCGATTTTTCTTCTGGCGAAGCATGCATACGAGAAGACTTTGTATCTTTTTTGGACGCATTCGGTCAACTTTCGAAGAATACTCTCGCGGAGGGCACAGAATCAGAAGAAAGCGAGGATGAAGATGGATTAATGGCTTACAAGACTGCTGGAAAAAATTACCGAACCGATGAAGAATTGTCTCTAAGTGGATCTGCCATCGGGGGGATTGTTCTTGGAGACATGAAGAAAATGAATCTCCGAATGGAAAAATGCGCTTCGATAGGGACTGATGGATATGCCGTTATGCTGTCAGATATCGGAGTAGTCAACGAAATTCGGAAAGAAGCAACAAATGCTGTCATGACTCCGTGTTTCTCGCACAAACTCAACAACAGTATTTCAAAGTCAGTGAAAGTACGATTAATCGAAAACGTTGCCAGCACCATACGAGAAGTCGACAAATTCTACAAGAACTCATTTCCAAAACGTGTGACCGTATTAGCAAAGATACTTGGTGAAAAAATTGTCCAGTTGTGTGAAACAAGATGGGTAGAGAGGCACGATGCTGATCTTCAATTTGTTGCGAAGTTACCGTTGATTATGGAAGCTCTGTCAAAAATCAGTGAGTGGAAGAACAGAGAAACAGCAGACAAAGCAACAATTCTCATATCGGCTTTGTACAAGTTCGAATTTATCGTCGGGCTCTTCTGTCTCAGCGACATTCTATCGCTCACCCATTAGCTCAGCGAAGTTCTTCAAAAGGAAGTAATTGATTGGCGAAGCCATCAAAAATGATTGGGACGTTGCTCGCCACGTTGGAAAAAAAGAGGGAAAAAGTTGTTGAAATATTCCGATTGATTTATTCAGAAGCCAAGAAAATGGCCGAAAAACTCGATGTTGACGAAGCGAAACGGAGAACATGTGGTCGACAAACGAAACGCGAAAATTACGAGGTGAAAACTTGCGAAGATTACTACATCTCTCTGCTGGATACCATCAAAGAAGATTTGGAAGCTCGTTTTTCACAAGAAGTTTTGGATGGTTACCAATCAACACACTCACTCTCAGAAAAAGCAAGTCTTTTAAAAGAAAAAGAAATCGATGATCTAATCGGATTCTTGATGAAAAGATTCGGGAATCTTCTGGATTATGAAAAAAGCGTACAAAAATTTAAATTCAAAGGTGAATTAAGCTACTGGCAATGTCACTGGCAGCAGCAACAAAAAATTGAAGACAGCGAAATTCCAACTTCTGCACTGGAAACATTAAGAAAGTGCGATGTCGACATATTCCCAACAATCCACACCTATCTCCGAGTATTCTGTACACTTCCCGTAACAAACGCAACCTCTGAACGTTCTTTCTCCTATCTTCGCCGCATCCAAACATGGCTTAGGACGACCATGCTTCAAGAAAGACTAGTTGGATTAGCGTTGCTTCATACGCATCATGACATCGAAATCAATGCCGAAGAAGTCATCAAAAGATTCGCAAATCTTGGCAGTCATCGTTTTGCGTTATGAAAGACGCAATGAAAAAGGATTTTTCTGTTTGAATTTTTAATAAAATGAGCCATTTGTAACGCATGCATATGGTTGACTTTTCGATTATAACCACTTTGTTTACCTAAAAATTGGAACTGATAATTTTCGTTTCATAATTTGTACTGTATTTCTCTCGCAATAATAAGTTTGAAACCCAAATCGAAGGATAAATTCAATCCCCCCCTCCAAGAATCGTCTCTGGATCCGCCACTGTCAATACTGACTTCAAAAGTTCGAAGAGAGTCTGGTTTATTACTTGGTCTTTAGTAAGCTAATGGTATTAAATCACAATCATGTCACAATTTCTTGAAATAGTCGAATCTACAAATTTCTCTCGCAATAATTAGGTTCTTGGAGGTGGTGTGTGGCACATAGCCCCATCTCGCCAGATGTTGTCAAGACTTCTTCTTCTAATTGCGGCCATAAAAAGGTTGGTATCATAGATATCATCCCTATATGCCTATATCGAGTACTATTATAATATTTATACCCTGGACATGGTATATTAAGTTTGTCACGAAGTTTGTAACACCTAAAAGAAAACTGCTGAGACCATACAAAGGAAAAATATGCATAATCGAACAGAACTGACTCCATTTAGCCTGGTCCGCCTGTCCGTTCGTTTGTTTATATATATGAAATTAGTCCCTCAGTTTTTAAGATATCGACCAGAAATTGAGAGCACATTCTCTTCTCATCAAGACACTGTTCATTTTTCAGAACTGTCGATATCGGCATATTGCATATAGCTCCAATATAAACTGAACGATGGGAATTAAGTGCTTGTGTGGAAAGCTTTGTCATTTCAGGGATACTTTCAAGATGACTTTCGGCATGGTTTACTGTCTAAGGCAATTACGCAGCCTCCGAAGAAATTGATAACCAACCACTATCAAACCATTATAATATATAGCTGTCATACAAACCTACCTATTGAAATCAAGATAAAGTCATTTTTTATTTTTTTTTACGCTATAAAAATATAATTGTGAAGAGCATTATAACTTCGGTGCAGCCGAAGTTAAAGTTTTCTTTAGTTTTAAATAATTATGTTAAATGTTTGGTTTATTTTAAAAAATTGGTCTGAATAATTTTCAAAAGTTATAAATATTGTTATTAAGTTAAAAAAGGCTTAAAAAGAACGGAAAATTTCGCATTTGCCTGGCCTGGTAACTTATCACAGACCGGCCTTGACAGTACATCAGCTAAAAAGCCACTTTACTGCATCACTAGACAGAATAACTACTCACAAATCAATTGACGTTGTGAAAGGATTATTTAGAAATCTCTTCTTTGAGCAGAAAGAATAAGTAAGAAAATAACGCAATAAACCCCAATATTGAATCGGATCGAAGCTTTCGATGACTGGAAATCAGTAAGTAAGATGTGAAGATAAATCCGAAGGTTATTATAAAATTCTTTTTTATTTGTACAATACTTAATATTCTACAAATAAATATTTAGCAGCACTGGCAGCAGAGGCCTTCGTCTGTCTGTTATGCTACATACATATATATGTATAATGTAATATTAAAACAGAAGTGAAAGGATAGATTAGTACTTAGGAAGTACGGTTAGTGAGTTAATTAGAGTAGCTATAAATCTTTATATTCTTCGAAGTAGATCTGTTTCCTTAAGAAAATTATAAATCATATTCACATTTTTAGCGGTGGGCTCATTCAGAAGCTGGAATGGATCGGCTGAATTAAAAATATCATGTCTAATTGTTGCAGTTATAGGGCAAGCGGTTAATATGTGTTCTACCGTTGCGTTTTCGTCGCAGAATGGGCAGTTACCATGAGGGGCACGTTGCAATAAATAAGCGTGTGTAATTATGGTGTGTCCCAGACGTAAGCGGGTAAAGGGCCTGATGGCGCGTAAGGAGATGTCGGCAGTGTAGGTCGGCTTAATTCTGAACGGGTTGATTTTAGAAGAGTGATGAATATATCCATTCCAATTATCTTTTGCTGCTTTTTTCCTTAGGCGTGTAATCTCAGTTATAATGTCTTGTTTTGTGAAATAACTGAAAGTTATGGTTGGTGTATTTGCTGCATTTTTCGCAGCTGCGTCTGCTTTTTCATTACCGGATATCCCTGTGAGCCCCGGGATCCACATCAGTTTCAGCTTGTTTGGATATTTCAAAAGATTGTTGCGTATGGCGACTATTTCATTTTGTGTATTTTCCGGCGATTCTATGGCTTCGATGCAAGATTTTCTATCGGTACATACGATATACTTTCCCCTGGTGTAATTTACGTAAGTAACTGCTTCTAATAAAGCGACGACTTCGGCCGCAAATGAAGAACATATTGTGTGAAGAGTGCCGTGTCGAATCAAGTCACCATTTTCTTTTGTTACTGCGAATGTTGAGCTGTTTGCTGTTTTTGAGCCGTCGGTGTATATAAAGTTCCAACCGTAACTGGAGTATTTTGACTTCTCCGAAGCGAAGAGTTGCCTGTATTTTTCGCTTGAGGTCTTATCCTTCGGCAGTTGCAGGGTCTTAATAGCAAAGGAAGAATTTTTTATCATCCATTGTGGACGAGTTTCAGATCCAAGAGAACATTTATAGGAAGGTAACTCAAGTTGCCTGGCGAAGTTAACGCATCGCGCGATGGCTGACAAGCACTTAGGTTTCCGTTTCCTCGAGAGAGCATTCTGGACGTCTTTGGCGAGAATAGTGTTGGTTTATAAAATTCTTGTGTACATGTTTATATATTCAACTCCACAATATTTTAAAAATTTTATAAATTCAAATTAAGGTTAAGAAATACATAATTTATTTTATTTTTTGCGCAGTTGCCGCTATATATCTAAATAGTTTTAGTCTTTCTCATTATTTGCCATATCGGTCAGCAATTTACGTCACAAAACCAGTGAGAATTCCAAAGCGCAACCAAATACAAAATGTGTCCCAAAATTCCGTGAATTTTTTGGCAACGATGCAAATTTCACAACTGGAATATGGGCTAAGAGATTAAGTATCAGTAAAATCACTATTTACAGAGTTTTAACTGGATAACTATTCTGGAAAAATTATTTCATAGTCTTTGCTCGAGACGTTTTAATACCTCATTAGATACCTGACTTCAATCTGTATTAAAGTTATTCATTTCGATCAAAAGTGGAATGAATCCGTGAATATTTTAATATTTTTTTATAATACGCATTGCTGAGTAACACGTTTACAAACAACTTGTTGTATGGTATACTCTGTAGCTAGATACTAAAAGCTATTTGTACTTTTAGTGCATTCAGTTTTGTAGCTTTGGTCATTGCATTTATCATTTGAAAATTTTATTGCTGACGTGCGGATTCTCTCCACGCTGCAGGAAATTTTTGAGATACCTGAAAGCGCTGGTATTGGTGAGAACAATTGCAAAGGATATATGCTTGTGGCTTTTAGAGATGGCAATACCAAAAGCCAGACCCCTTGAATTACATTTATTTGCAACAACAACGCTCTGTACAGAAAAACAATATTTTCTAAAGTGTGCTAGCAAATTGAAAGTAAACAAAGAAGACAGATTTAGAAGACAAGCACTTAAAGACTTGAAAATTTTAAATTTCTTTTTATTTTCTTTGAGCGTGTTTTTATTTTATTGTCTGCTAGTTGATGAACTATTGTTGATCATTGAATTAAGAATAACAGCTACTTTTTGTTAAAAGCTATATATCTATTATATATTTTTTTAGTGGATGAACCACAGTTATTTTAAAATCCATTTCAGATCACGCATTTCTTCAATATAAAACAGAATTGAACAATTTAGCTAAGGTTCTTAGTACAAAATAAAGTTGTTTAAAATCAAAATATTTCTAATTATATTAAGAAATTAACGCCAAACAAAGCATACGCATTATTCCCTTTGAAAAGCTGTAAAAAATTCAAAGAAACCAATATTGTCGAATACACCCCCCAGAAAGCCAAACGGATCCTAGGCCAAAGCGGCGAAGAAAAAGGAGAGAAGTTTTTCAGAGAAACTAACTAAAACGTTTAGTCCATTTGTGTTCTATGGAACTTTACTACAGCTGAAAGGATCGCAATACATAGGAGAAATGCACCCAGCAAAATTAAAGAAATGGAAAATATCATTAAAACCAGATTTAAACCAAAAAAGCCCCTGGCTTCGACTTGGTGACTGCTACGTGCTATTTTCATGGAAGATATCTGAAATCATTATGGTACAAAAACCCGACAAAATCGCACAGGAGGTCTCATCTTATCGTCCAATCAAACTGTTGCCGATTTTGTCCAAACTACTTGAAGCTGCAATTATAAGAAGACTTCGGAACATAATTGAAGAAAAGGGCCTTACATATCGGAATAAAGTAATCCCGTACTCCGCCTCGGCGAAATATCTTGGTTTGACGCTGGATGCAAAGAAAGGTGCCAGAACTAAAACTAAAATACAACAGAATAAACTGGTTAATTGGCAAGAAATCACCCTTAACAACCTCAAATAAAATCGTAGTCTACAACCAAACGTTAAAGCCCATTTGGACATACGGAATTCAACTATAGGGATGCGCTGCACCATTACACAAGGTGAGTTCCACAGTAAACAGTTAACAAATTAACAATTTATTTTTTCAAAATAGTCTCCTTCTGCTTCAATACAGCTTTTTGCACGGTCCAAAAACATGTCGAACGAGGGTTTTAGCTCGTTGGCCGGTGCAAGCCTTTTGAATGGCATCAACGTCTGCAAAACGCTTTTCTTTAATGGGCAATAAATTTTTCTGAAAAGGAAGAAGTCGCACAGTGCCATATCAGGCGAATACGGGGAATGATGAATGGTTAAAATGTGATGTTTGGTCAAATAATCGGTCACAGGCGTCGATCGAATGTTGGATTCTGAGCAATTTTGGGTCGTCAGTCAATTTTTGCGGAACAAATCGTGCACAACCTTTCGTAAGCCCAAATGTTCGGTCAAAATGCGATAAATCGATGTTTCGGAGATGTTCAATTCCATTTCCATGAATTTCAATGATGATTTCGGCTGCTTTTTGGTGAATTCACGCACAGATTCGAAGGAATTTCTGGTGATCACGGATTTTGATTGGCCTACATGGTGATCGTCATTTATGTATGTCCTCACGACCACTTTGAAAACGTTGAAATCACTCGTCCACTCTGCTACGGGATAGGCAAGCATCGCCATAAAATTGTTTCATCAATTGAAATGTGTTGGTAAAAGTTTTACCAATTTTAAAACAAAATTAAATGTTTGCTCTTTGTTCGAAGTTGATTTTCGCACCGATAACACAAACATACTGACATTTAAAACGTAATAACTTCAACACCTTGTACAACGAATTGGTGCAAAGATTCTAAAATAAAGTTCTGCGAAAAATTGTAAATGCCCGTGATACATACGAAATTCATATCTATATAAAAATGGTTCGGGAAATCATTCACGAAACGGGATGAAAACATGCTACAAGGTTACAAAATCACGCAAACGCTGAATCCAAACAACTGGGAGAGACTAGAAATAGCAGGGGCAAACTGGAAAGACCAACTTGTCATGACCTCCTAAGCAAATAACAAATAACTATTATAATATTTAGATTTTAGAGCAAAGTTTAGTTTTTGTAAAAAGCTTCTTAATAGAGCTTTTATTGTTGTACATTATAATTCATGTAAAATATTACCTACTTATTAGTTTACATTTGTCAGTAGTTGCAATTTGAATGAAATGTAAAACCATATCCTTGTTACGTTTCAATAAAAAATCAGATCAATTATAAAACCATCTAATATACCCAAAATACTTAAAAATCATCTAAATTTCCTTTAAAATTCGTCAAAGGCAATTAACTTATTTCTGAATGGTGGGACCATGAACGGGTGTCACCGAACATTTTATACTCTCGCATGATAAAGTGATAATCAAGATTCCATTATCCGTCATTTGCATATTTTTTTATTTTGCTGTAAAATTAATTGGATTAGATCAATTTGTGTACTTTGAGTATTGAATTGTATTTTTATTTCCTAATGTATATATGTATTATACAGAGAAGGCGTCAGATGAAATTCAAAATAGCGTTATATTGGAAGAAGGCGTGGTTGTGAACCGATTTCACCCATCTTTCGTACATATCATCAGGGTGTTAAGAAAATATTATATACCCAATTTCATTGAAATCGGTGGAGTAGTTCCTGAGATATGGTTTTTGGTCTATAAGTGGGCGACGCCACGCCCATTTTCAATTTAAAAAAAAAAAGCCTGGGTGCAGCTTCCTTCTGCCATTTCTTCCGTAAAACTTAGTGTTTCTGACGTTTTTTGTTAGTCGGTTAACGCACTTTTAGTGATTTTCAACATAACCTTTGGGTGGGAGGTGGGCGTGGTTATTATCCGATTTCTTCCATTTTTGAACTGTATATGGAAATGCCTGAAAGAAACGACTCTATAGAGTTTGGTTGACACAGCTATAGTAGTTTCCGAGATATGTACAAAAAACTTAGTAGGGGCGGGGCCACGCCCACTTTTCCAAAAAATTAGGTCCAAATATGCAACACCCTGCCTCCCCCCCTAATACGATCCTTTGTACCAAATTTCACTTTAATATCTTTATTTATGGCTTAGTTATGACACTTTATAGGTTTTCGGTTTCCGCCATTTTGTGTGCGTGGCAGTGTGCCGATTTTGCCCATCTTCGAACTTAACCTTCTTATGAAGCCAAGAAATACGTGTACCAAGTTTCATCATGATACCTCAATTTTTACTCAAGTTACAGCTTGCACGGGCGGACAGACAGACATCAGCTCTACTCGTCATCCTGATCACTTTGGTATATATAACCCTATATCTGACTCTTTTAGTTTTAGGACTTACAAACAACCGTTATGTGAACAAAACTATAATACTCTCCTTAGCAACTTTGTTGCGAGAGTATAAAAAAAACATATATGTATATGGGGTATTCCATACCAAATCGACCACATTTGAACCCGACCCCTTTAGATTTTGCTGAAACTTATCCATCCTTTTCTACCTTTTGAAAAACATTTTTGAGAATTTTTTCAAAATTTTTTGTCCAACTTCAAAAAAGTTATGAATTTTTCAAAACAATGGCTTTTTAATTTTCAAATAGCCATAACTTTTGTAGAAATTGACTTTTGGGGACCTTTTTTTAACATTTTTGCGTTTGAATGAATTTTGAATAAAAATAATCGGTTTTTTAAGTAAAATCGTCATTTTTTTTTGTAAGTTTGCCATTTTTTTTATTTTTTTTTTTTCCTCAAAAAAAACTTTAATGAATTTGACAACTATTTTTGCTAATTCCGGAGGGGGCCGATTTTTTTTATATTTTTTTATTTTATTCAGTTTTGAAAATTTACAATTTTTTTTTAAAGAAATAAAAAAAAATATATAAAAAAAAATCGGCTCACTCCGGTATTAGCAGAGACAGTTGTTAAATTAATTGAAGTTTTTTTTGAGAAAAAAAAATGGCGAACTTCCAAAAAATTTATTTAAAAAAAATTGTCAAAGTTTTAAAAATGCAAAAAAAAACAAAAAATATAAAAAAATCGGCCCACTCCGGGATTAGCAGGGATAGTTGTTAAATTAATTGAAGTTTTTTTCGAGGAAAAAAAATATTAAAAAAGGGCGAACTTACAAAAAAAATGATGATTTTACTTAAAAAAACGATTATTTTATATAATGGATCGTGTTAAATTTTTGTCGTGTATATTTTCGAGAAGCTCATTCAAAAGCAAAAATCTTGAAAAAAAGGTCCCCCAAAGGCAATTTCTACAAAAGTTATGGCTAATTGAAATTTAAAGAGCCATTTTTTTTGAAAAATTCATAACTTTTTTTAAGTTGGACAAAAAATTTTGAAAAAATTCTCAAAATTGTTTTCAAAGGGTAGAAAAGGATGGATAAGTTTCAGCAAAATCTAAAGGGGTCGGGTTCAAAAGTGATCGATTTGGTATGGAATACCCCATATATATTTACTTCTAGTGCAGTCACCTTTTATATTATTAAGCATACTTAATTTTACAAAATTTAGTTTTGTATCAGTTTTGTAGTGGATAGGTGTTAAGTTAGATTTAAAAAAAAAAACTTCTTTAGTTTTCATGTCATGATGTGCCTAAAGTTTCAAATCTTTAAATGCTCATATGTAGAAACGTAGAATAAAATAACGTCCTAGTTAGTTTGCAGGAAAATTCAAACTAATTGCTTCATTATCACTTAAGTGTTAAGTTGGAGGAGCTTGAACTACTGTAATGCTGTTTAAATTATATTATTCTCATCATATACTTAATGTAGAATGGGTTTAATGAACCTGCTCAAAGAAAAGTACCTCAAATGTAAATATACAGATAAACTGAAACGTTGTCTGCCTATCGCTTCTTCTTATCGCTTTACTTAGCCACCGCTTGTATTTTCGCAATGTCATTAATGCTTAAGTTCATCGCACAACTGTGTCTGTGCACATTTTTTACATTATATCATAATCATATTATACTTTCTGAGGGATTATTATCATACAGTACTTTTTCTATGTGCTTGCAGGTGCTTGATATAAGTAAATATTTAGCGACACACAATGTCCCAATATTTTTTAGTAAATTAAAAATTTGTTTTCAATGAAAAACATGGGGAACAACCAAAGAGAAAGTGGATGTGCAGGATTTTTCGAAATTCTTGTCTCTTTCCAGGAAGTTTATTGCAATAAAAAATATATTATTAATACTATAAATGTTTTCATATTTTTGAAATCAGTACATTCATATTTCAAAACTTCGATGTAGTAACATAGAATATTTTATTAAGCCGAGGGAAATAATAGGTAGCCAATTAAGATATCTTTAAGATTAAAGCCCACAGTCAACAAACTGATTGGACCTTATCAGTGTGGCTTTAGACCTGGCAAATCAACAACCGACCAGATATTCACCATGCGCCAAATCTTGGAAAAGACCCGTGAATAGAGAATCGACACACACCAGTACGAAAAGGAGCTGCCTTTATGCCGCGATGTCTGAATTTGGTATCCCCGCAAAACTAATACAGCTGTGTAAACTGACGTTGAGCAACACGAAAAGCTCCGTCAGGATCGGGAAGGACCTTTCCGAGCCGTTCGATATCAAACGAGGTTTCAGACAAGGCGACTGCCTATCGTGCGACTTCTTCAACCTGCTTCTGGAGAAAATAGTTCGAGCAGCAGAACTAAATAGAGAAGGTACCATCTTTTATAAGAGTGTACAGGCTGGACAAGGAAGCACAGAAAATGGGTCTGGCAGTGAACGAGAGCAAGACGAAATATCTCCTGTCTTCAAACAAACAGTCGTCGCACTCGCGACTTGGAACTCACGTCACTGTTGACAGTCATAACTTTGAAGTTATAGATAATTTCGTCTATTTAGGAACCAGTATTAACACCACCAACAATGTCAGCTTGGAAATCCAACGCAGGATTGCTCTTGCCAACAGGTGCAACTTTGGACTGAGTAGGCAATTGAAAAAAAAAGTCCTCTCTTGACGAACAAAAGCCAAACTCTTTAAGTCGCTCATAATTCCCGTCCTGCTATATGGTGCAGAGGCTTGGACGATGACAGCAACCGATGAGTCGACATTACGAGTTTTCCAGAGAAAGGTTCTGCGAAAGATTTACGGTCCTTTGCGCGTTGGCCACGGTGAATATCGCAATCGATGGAACGATGAGCTGTACGAGATATACGACGACATTGACATAGTTAAGCGAATTAAAAGACAGCGGCTACGCAGGCTAGGTCATGTTGTCCGGATGGACGAAAACACTCCAGCTCTGAAAGTATGTTGTTAACTCGGCTATAATAGCGTAAGCGGTGTCTACGCCAATTAAGAATAATAATTACTATTATTTTAATTAAATTCACTGCACAATTTTGTAAGAGAACAGAATTGGAAATAAAATTTGTAAAAAACCACAACTATTCCCTATTTGACAGTTCAGCATTTTATTTTTAATATTTTTAACATTTGAACCATTAATATTTATTGACATAAATTTTTGAAAATGTTAAGAACGCTAAAACAAAACCAGTAAAGTGTCTTTCTAAGAAAATTTTAAGTTCTGCAATCAACTTTTCATTTAATTTAAAGGGAAGAATCCTACAAACATATTAATATAGTATATTATAAGTATTTTGCATAAAGAAAATATTGTTTAGAGTACAGAAATTTGGGGACAAAGTCATCACCAAGGTGACATTGTTTTTTTTCATCTAAAGAGCAGCTAAAATATATTAGAAGTAAAACCAAACTCCCTTTGTAATGCTGAACGGCGCGCATTTAGGGGTGTATGTTCATGATACATTCTAATGCAATGAAGACAAACTAGCATGAACAATTTATAAGCATTCCTTTCATAAACAAATACATACTGGGTGTAATGATACAAACATGCTTGCTTAGAACCGTTGACATAGAATCTACTAAAAGCATTCTGAATGAGAATTAGAGAAATTAACTGATAAAATTTCACTCGTAAAAATAACGACAGTTCAAGTATCAAAAACATTGTTAAGTATTGCCAAACTTCACAGAATATAAACTCAGAGAGACATACATTCATTCACATATTAACCATCTGTGTGAGTGATGCTATTTGTTTTTTATATACACAAAATTTTTTTTTGTTTTTAGAAATTAACTCAGATCTGATATGAAGTGGTAAAATTTTGAATATTTATTTAGTATGACCATATTGACAAGGTTTGTCTCTTCATTACAGTACTGTCAACTCTATTAGAATCATAAATAAATATTTTTGTTAGATTGCAATATCCTGTTCTGTGTTAGCAAATTGTATAATAAATAATAATAATTTAAAAATTGAGAAATGGATGGAAATATATTCACCCCAGCGTTACCAGAAAAAGCATTACTATTATGGGAGGACTCGCTCTTAACACAAAAAATCCCTTCATAGCAAAAAATATAAGAAATTATTACGAAATTGTTTTTCAATACTCTATATCAAGTGGTATGTATATATAGAAATTGCATTACAGATAAATTAGTCAACTTATACAACATTATAAAGAGTGAGATTGCATATAACTAATTTATTCGTAAAAGTCTAATAACGCACCATAATCAATCAACAGCATTGTCTCACCAATCCAAATGGCTATTGACATAAGTGATTAAATGCTGTACAAAAGGGCTAGCACCAAGTGGTCGTTATAACGCAATTACGTGCATAACATGTTTTGTTCTAAACCAATATTTCATATTCACTTATGTGGAAGCTCCTTATATTTCGTAGTCGGTGACATGGCGTATGAGTAACATTCTGCATAATACATCCTTACTAACTCACCAACTCCTTTATATTATGTAATGGCAATTATATTGTACTATACTATATATTTGAATACTCGTATAGCAATTGAAAATGAAAGCCCTTATCTTAGTGCCGTACTTTCAACCAGTAACAAGACATTTTCATTAAATGGTGGCTTACTGTTTTAAATTGATTTTCATAATATACCCATATGTATATACCCATAATTTAACAATCTACTGGAAAGCCTTAGAGATTTTGGACCATATTTCTAACGAGGTGGAATCATCTTGAACTGAGCTTTCTAAATACTGGCGAGGTGAATGTATGGTGCTGATGACTTCAAGGACAATGCATAAAGTGAAGTACGAAATGTGCATAAGTTTCAAGAACAAATTTACTTATTCATCGATTGTTCGATACTGATTTGTTCGTTGAGTTAGTATAGCAGCTATATGATATAATGGACCGATATAAGCGATTCCGACAAATGAGCAGTTTCTGTGGGAATAAGGTTGTCTGCAATGCTTCATTTAAACATCTCCAAACCGGAGGAATTAAACCAAGTATATACAGACAAACTGACATACGTAGCTTAATCGACATAACTCGTCATGCCGATAATTTACAAACATTTTGTTTTCATTCATAGCAAAATTTAAATACCCTCTTCAGGACATAAATATCAATAATGCACATAGTACGTTTATGTTATGTTACACTGTTACAGATCATATCCAATAAATGAGGCATATACCATTATTTACCCACTTTTAAATCAACGGTTTAGACTCTATGGTTCCATACAGTTTGCTCTATAATCTTTGCTCATTGAAGTAGTTTTTTTCGATAAGATTTGTGGGGCACAAAATATCGACTCTGTATTTACATACATTATATTTATTTCTATAAACCAAAATTTACTAATGGAACCCGAAGAGCTAAAATTTGTTGAATTTTGTTTGCTCTTCTGTAAAATTGTACTTGAAGTACAGAAAGCTATAGAAAATTGAAAATTAAGCATTCTTCGAAGTAAAACACAACCGAACTACATCAAAAAGCGTGAAAAATAGAAACTGGCTAGTTTTTTACTTGCAAGGATCAAAAGGAAGTACCCTCAGATGATAGCAAAACTTAATACTAAAAATTGTTGTGAAAGGATTCAACATTCATTATTCGACGAAATTGTGAATGGATTACATTATTGGTCATAAACTCAATTAGTTGTATGTTACTTTTCTTCAATGAAAACTATACTGAAATCATGAGATATATGGAATATAAACTTAATTGAAGAACACATATGTAATACATCGAGTTGATGTGGAAAACCATAAAATCGAACCTGATGGCATTACGGATATGAGATTAAGACCAAGGTTTATACCAAGTCCATTTATGCCCAGGACTAAACCACTAATTTGGTATAGTAAAGTTTTTTTAGAATAACGGAAATAATTATATATAGTTAAATATAACCCCACCTGATCCTGGCATTAAACCAAGGTGTATCCAATATTATACCTTCAGTTAATTTTGCTACGGATCGCTCAAAACAGGTTCGGGTCGATTGGTGGAGAGAAATGTTAAAAAGTACAATAGCTGTTCTTCGAAACGCGCCTATTAAATCGTGTCTGATAATGAAATGTGGGTTATGCGTATGCGCCTGAAAGAAAAAATAAGACGACTCTATGGGTGTTTCAAGATAAGCCGAATTCAACAAAAGATGTGCGCGTACGTAGCACTTCCAAGCAAATGGATGCCTGATTTATATACGGTGTAAGGCCAACAGCTAGTTCGAAAATATTTTATTATAATAAATACTAGTAATAACCCCCGATAATCGGGGGACTCTGTTATTTAAAATGAAAAAAGTAAAAAAATTTTTTATAAAAACTCAATTTATTCAAGTACTTCATGGAAAACTACATTCGTAGTGGTTTTATTTTGGTCGTAAGTCTTAACTTTGATATCTTGAGAAGATCGTACTCGACTCAATGCGACATACAGCTGGCCATGCGTAAAACAATCCTCCTTGAGGAAAACACCAACTCTTGCTAGAGTCTGCCCTTGAGATTTGTTTATTGTTATTGCGAATGCTGCAATTATTGGAAATTGGCGACGCTTTAAAATAAAAGAAAGTGTTGATTCGCTGGGCTGTAAATTTGTACGGGGCAATAAAATTTGTTTCCCTTGTTATTCACCGGTTAAAATTTCGACCTCCAAACAATTATAATGTAGTGCTTTTACTATAAAGCCCATTGACCAACCCTTTATATGTATTAAGATTGCGGATTAACATCACAACTGTTCCAACCTTAAGCCTTAACTCATGAGGCGCTACTCCACTGAAATTAAGGGAGTTTAGAAATTCTGTAGGGAATCCGACATGCTCTTGAGGATCTTCAGAAACGACAGTATCCACGCTATAATATACCCTTTCTTCACCGGGCAACATATTTACTATTTCGCTATTTATTATCGTACAGTGATCATTTTTTGGACACAAAATTGCCCGATCCTTCAAATGGTTTTGATTAATAACACCAGACTGAGGCTGAAATACCCAATCCCCTAAATTTTCATTTAGCAAATTATCTCTTCTGGAATATTGATTTTCGACTCGGGAGAGAACTATCGACCATCTCCAACACGCAAAAGAAAACTGTTGTATAAGGATTCTTTAGAACGCATATTCGTTGAGAGTTTGAGACACCTAAAAAATTTCCAAAGTGAGCACCGTTTCAAACAATTACCAACTATAGCGGCGCGTGAGCTATTGGGCACCACAGGAAAAACTTGCCTGAAATCACCACCTAATAAAATAACCTTTCCACCAAAAGGTATTTCATTTTGGTGAATATCACGTAATAATCGATAAGCATAGTAATGCAGTCCCAGGAACCATGCTAGCTTCGTCCCATATTAGTGCTGTAGAACATTTGATTGCTTTTCCGAGGGTGCTATCTGGCTTAATTAGAGAAACAGAAGATTCAGTCAAAGGTATTGGAAATTTGAATATATTATGTGCCGTTCTTCCGCCAGGAAGCAAAATAGAGGCAATCCCTGTCCAAGCCACGGATATCACCTTCTGTCTGAGGCTACGAATATGGTGAATAATACTCTTATAAAAAAAAGTTTTGCCAGAGCCGCCAGGACCATCAACAAAGAATGCCTTTACGACATCGTTGCTACTGGAAATTGCATGGGTTATATGGTCGAATATAATCTTTTGCTCATGATTAAGCTGTTCCTTTAGTGTTTGCGCGTATAATACTTCATCATCTATATTATAATTCTCAATTCCTGTGTCTTCAGTGGTAAGATCATCTGCAGGTAACCCGAAGTCTTTTAAAGATGTGTTATGTGATTGGAAAATGTGACTAATATTTCCCAATGCTAAAAGCTCGCTGGTGTTTTCTGAATTATTTCTAAAAAAATCTTCAGAAAGATGTAATTTAAATTTTCTTCAGAGCTCTATTGATGAGGTTGGTTCTCCAAATATGCAAATCATTGCAAACATACGTCTCAGTTGCACAGGCATTTTAAAGACAGATGCTTCTTCAAGTGCAGCGGTCCACTCTGTGTCATCCGCTAGCAACTTTCTCTTTACTGCTGATTCCCAATAAGAAGAGAGATGTTCCCTGTTCACGGTTAATATATCTGAATACGACTCGGTCCTTTTAACGAAGTTAGTAATAAACGTAAAGCTAAGAGTTCCCCGATTTTTTGGATCGACCGTATACATTCTACCAATTGCATTACTCGGACGTTTTCTTCTTTGCCATGAGCGCGACGCATCTTGCCAAGTATAGTACTCAGGAATTTGATAATACAACAAAGTATTCGCAAATGGATCTATCGCATTCAATTTAAAATATGCGGTTAAAGTGGTATCGTGGCATCGAGCAAGGGTATCAGAAATCGCAGCATTATCATCACGAAAATAAATATTTTGTGAGTCTGGAAGGTGAACGGCTAGAGCTTTTACCATGTGCGACTTTTCTTGCATTGAATTCCAAAAGCCTCCAACAGGCTTCAGGCGCGCTAACATATCGAACGTCTATAAATGTAGATATTTTATCATGATTATCCACGCGATCAATTGGGTGTTCAATAATTTGAACTGTTGCGCAATCATATCCTTTGTAAATATATTTGTGGAGGTATTTAACGCTTTTTATCGATGAACATATTTTGACATTAATATGGGCACTGTATTTTTTGGTCAGATATTTGTTATATGGGACTATCCATCGGTTGTCTATTTCAATTAAATGTTTATTGGCACGAACAACTATTTTATTTCCATCATTGCGGCGGCGATATTGAGGATAGCCGTTAACGTTTGAAAGCGTATTAGCATGACAAGTTTTCGGATAGTTTTTGGAGCAAATTCCCGTATCAGTCATGCAGGGCGATGATGGATTAAGTACTCCACATGGGCCATGAATCATACATTTTGAGACTATTTCATACAACTCAGGCTCTGCCTCCTTATTAGGAATCTCAGCGCAAACAACCAGATCAATTTCAGAAGGCTCGCGAATAACATCTTCTTCGTGAAGTGCTACTAAGATGTGGGCATATGGTAGACCCCATTTTTGAAACTCAATGACATTTAGGTATTATTTCACCTTTCCAAACACATTCCTCTGGGAAATATCTTTCATAACCTCATTGAGCTTCTGCTTAAAAACCCGGGCTATCAGTTCTGGACCGGTCCCTTGTATCTCTCAATATTCTGAATGACTTCTGGCCATTTTGGGTTGCTTGTAAAAGTTATGAAAAGCGACGGTTTTCCATATTTTCTAACCATAGCCATAGCATCCTGGTAATGCATGTTCATATTTCGAGGAGAGCCAACAAAACTTGAAGGAAGTACAACTATACGACCAGGACGAACACTTTCCATATTTGCACCACACATTAAGTAGTCATGCAAACCAGCATATGTTTCAACACGTAGCTCTTTCTGATGAGTTCGCAGAAATGCCAGACGTGCTCCTTCAATTCTGACATATTGGTCAACTAAATACTGTTGCCAAAGTTTACCTGACGCATGAAGCAAGCTGAAACCTTCTCTTATCGCCATACAGTTAGCAACAAACTGCAGTTGGGTTAATTAAAATCTATATTCCGTTCGATGACCCTGTTCATGCAGAAGAGTTTCATCATATCCTGACTCGCCATAAGGAAACAAAAGAGGATATACTAATGGATCACACAACCTATGTAGCGTTGAGACAAATAATAAATTCTGCATATAAGATTTCCGTGAAAATATTCGCAAATTTCGATTTCCAGGTGGTTCACCATCCTCTGTTGTGAAAACGGCCGCAATTTCTGAGCAGTTTGGCAAATTATAACGTCGATCAGCGCTGTTAAAAAGTAGCATGCTAATTCGGCGAGCATTGCGATTTTCTTCTCTGGCCCTCTGTTCCTCTTCGCGTTCAACCTGCGCCATATGCTTATACTCATTTGCCAAGGGGTTAATATTATAAGCATTTCGTGGATTTCTCTCAGCAAATACCTATCGCAGTTTGAATTATGTTGTGCCCTTATATCAATTGCTTGATCCGTGTCAAGAATAAACAGCTGGGCGTAGTAGGATTCTGAAGGATGATCTGCATGCAATGGACCTACCCTATGATATACTGATCCATGTATTCGGAAGCAATATGGTCCGCGCCCTGTAGGCTCCGCAATTTTCGCTTCGAATGATGCAAAAAGCAAACGAACTATTTAGCTGCCGAATATTCTCCAAATAGTGTCCCCGCCAAGAGCTCAAATCATTTTCTAACACAGCTTTCAAAAACTCAGGTACACGTAATTCTTGAAGTTTAACTTTTCCGCCATGACAACATGTCGTAAAGCCATTTCTTACCTAGTAACAATTTCAACCAAATATTAAGACAATAAGTATGTATATACATATATTACGAATATAAAACAATGAAAAGTACAGGTACCTTTTCACTTCCGAAATGTTTTGCTTTACAGTGTAAACATATATTAGTCAAACCCCCAAGCGAACTATACTCCGGAAGAACTACGGAGTTTAGGGCAGCTTTGAAATAACTTGCCATAGATCCTGCATGACTACGGCTCTAATAAAACAGGTCAATTCATATACATATGTACATACATTAACAATTAAAAATTCCTTTTTATCTATAACATTCACCTCTTCTCTTCGACCTGTTAAACTCCTTTTTCGTCTAATTCGCCTTTGGTTTGGAATTTTATTTTTAATAATTAATCTGAATCTGAACTGAAATTCGATGTAGTATGTATGTATTCGCTGGTAATAGCCGCCTTGACTTTTGAAAGAAAACTGAACTGACTCAAAGCTTACCTAACGCAATAACACTTCTAATCAAAATAACGCCGACAACAATATTTCTGTTAGCGCATGCATATGTACATATGTACATATGTACCAGTGCACATGCCAAAGCAAACATTTGTAATTTGTAATATTCGTCATTCTCTTATTGTCATAGATAACTTGATTAGAATCTTTTTTCTTGCTCTCTCGCTTGCAGCTGATCTGTTTTCTGAGCTGGCAACAAAACACAATCAGGGTGCCGTCAACCAGCAGTTAGTGAAAAAGGCGGGATGCCAGAAAAGCAGCGCTATAATTACTTGACGAAATTAGTGTGAAATGAAACTGTGCGAACATATTTTGGCAAAATAAATGTTTATGTAAATTAATTAATGATTTTGCATTTTAGCATTTACATATGTATATATGTATGTATGCATTTTCAAAGTGTTTAATTTAGTGTTTTGTATAATTTATTAAATACCCAAGTTAATATTTTTCAGCAGTGGCATCATTGGCAAATGTTATAAAAAATGCGAGTTTTGACAGCTCTCTCTCGAATCAAAGAGTCTCGTATCAAGGTTTCTATGCTTATTGTCATTTTGCTACCGAGCAGACAACATTGTTGTTGTTAGATTTCGCACTTGCGCCTTCGCGTATGTGGGTTTGTGTGTAACGAAAGCAAATGACAAAAACATTTGTAATAATTCATTCTCTTACATACATATATGCTCTTTTCTGTAGAAGCGCTGCTTATATTAGCTTAATGTAAAAATTGAAGAACTTTAAACGCAAATACTTATATCAAAAGTGGTTCAATGAATTTAAAATCTGTAAAATTTGTGCAAAGTTTCAGATCGCACACTTTAATTTGATCTATTATTTGTCTCTGTACGTTTTGTAGATCTCTGGAAACAAGCGCCTTGTCTTAGAATAATATATAGATACTATATAAAGAGGAAAACGAAATCAGTTTTGCATCGAGTTGTCATTGACAATGACTAGTGGGTTTATTTTAAAAATCCTAAATGGAGAAAATCATAGGTTTAAACTGGTGAAGCTGTTCATATTAGTCTCTACAGAGAACAAATGCTCAATTTAAACCATGATCGAAAACAACCACCAAAATGGGCTAGATAATACGGCAAAGACAATGCACCTGCTCACAAAGCAAAATCGATTCAGAATATAGTCAAAGTAATTTGTTGGGGGCTGCTACCACACCCGACGTATTCACTATATTTGGCTCCTTCCGATTACCTTTTGTTTTCATTAAACAAAAATTTATAAAGTGCCATAATTAAACAGTAATTAAAAAAGAAATATCTCAAATTTGGCATAACAAATCATAATAAGGAGGCGCTCATGCGGTTTAAAAATTTTTTAAAACTGGGCGCGGCCTCGCTCCTAATTAGTTTAATATATACGTCTTCCTAAAAAAAATAAATTTGCATAATCAAAATTTACTCCAGACAAATGTGTATAGCCCATTTTACGATAGTGTGAATCGGATGATAACCCCGCCCACTCTCACTATAATGAATTTCTTAAAACCTACTAAATGTGCTCTAAATCAATAGCTGAATGCGGTAGAGATATTAAATTTTATACTCGAGACGGTGTGAGAAGGCTTTATTGGACGACGGGCTTGGCATCGAACACATTTATATGAGAATCCATATCTCGGGATCTACTCGACAGATAGCAACTAGAATATGTACATAATATTTTTCTGCTATGATATGAAGGAAATCGGAATACAGCAACGCCAGCGTCCCATATAATACATTTTGAAATTTCATCTCATTCTTTCATATTGGATATGCAAGTAAAGCGCCAATTATGCCATCTTTTGACCAAAAAATTACCAACTCGAACTGAAACTATTCAAGACCCTGGATACCGAATATATGGATCACAGGGACTTATTATCGAAAATATATTATTTAATGAAACTCAGAGAACATATTTTAAGAAAAGTTTTGCCAACACCAGAATGTATTTGTCTGGCTTTGATAGTTGGGAGTTGCAATAGTCCAAAAAATTCGGCTACACCCGAATTTAGTCATTCCTTACTTCTTTTAAAATAAAGTTTTGACAATCTAAAAAAAATTTGTTAGCCTCTGATCTTGGCAATTTGTTACAATCAAGCTTAGACTTTCTTACCTGTTAAGTATTGGTGTCAGTTAGTTAACAGACGTTGGATTGAAATGTATATTTTATTAAATGTAAAATAACTATATTACAATTTAATGGTTACTCATAACAAGAAGAAAATGGTCACGATTAACTTTTTTCCCAATTGAAGAGATTAAAACACAATGTAAAAATGCATTCTGTATTATCTGTAGAATTTATTTTCCCTGAAATGAAAACAGTTGAGACTTTCACAATCGCGAATACCAGAAGCTCCAGGGTGTTTATATAAAAAGATGATGTATACTCGCAATCTGTTGCTAAGAGTTTGTATAAACACCTAAATGGTTATGTCAAGCACCTTAAAACAATCTAGGGAGATATGATTAGAATGACGATACTATTTGAATCTTGAATGTTTGATTGTCTGTCCACCTATATGGTTGGTAGTTTATCAAAGATCTTAATCAAGTCATTGTTGCGTCAGAAGAGGGTGTTCGGATAACAGACATAAGGTGTTCGTACTTAATTTAAAAGGTTTAAAAAAAAAAGAATTACATCATTCCAACTTAACTTATTGAAATCATTAATTTTTCCAATTGAGGAAAAATTAAGAGAATCTGGTCATATTACTTCCTGCTCTACATATCGGTTGTACACGGAACTACTTTACTGCATAAATGATAAAACCAAACAGTACTTTAAATTTAAGTCTTAATATTTTTATACCCTGAACAGGGTATATTAAGTTTGTCACGAAGTTTGTAACACCCAGAAGGAATCGTCGGAGACCCAATAAAGTATATATATAAATGATCAGTATGTCAAGCTGAGTCAATTTAGCCATATCCGTCTGTCTGTCTGTCCGTCTGACTGTATATATACGAACTAGTCTCTCAGTTTTTAAGATATCTTTTTGAAATTTTGCAAACGTCATTTTCTCTTCAAGAAGCTTCTCATTTGTCGGGACGGCCGATATCGGGCCACTATAACATATAGCTGCCATACAAACTGAACGATCGGAATCAAATGCTTGCATGGAAAACTTTCACATTTGACAAGATATATTCACGAAACTTCATATATGTTATTTCCTAAGACAACAATGTAATCTCCGAAGAAATTGTTCAGATCGGTTAACTATAGCATATAGCTGCCATACAAACTGAACGATCGGAATGAAGTTCTTGTATGGACAACTTTCACATTTGACAAGATATATTCACGAAATTTGGTAGAGATTATTTTCTAAAGCAACAATGTAATCTCCGAAGAAATTGTTCAGATCGGTTAACTATAGCATATAGCTGCCATACAAACTGAACGATCGGAATGAAGTTCTTGTATGGACAACTTTCACATTTGACAAGATATATTCACGAAATTTGGTATATGGTATTCTTTAAATCAACAATGTAATCTCTAAAAAACTTGTTTAGAACGGATTACTATAGCATATAACTTCCATACAAACTGAACACATAGTTACTAACAGAAATGCACCTGTGAAGGGTATTTAGCTTCGGTGCAACCGAAGTTAACGTTTTTTCTTGTTTTATATCAAATTGGATGATGGAGATGCCGCCGTCCACTTTTAAAAGAAAGTTATTATATTAAAAAGTTCTTGGTCCATATGCACAAAATATATGCTGTAATATTCCAAGTTAACACATTGTAATCAGCATCATTATACTTACAATTTGTTCGCAAAGGCTTAGCTGCAGAAAAAATATTTCTTACAAACTTATTACCTATATTCGTAAAAAGTAAATTCATTCCTAAAATTTTCTGTGTTTCTTAATGTATAACATCGGGAAAAATTCCCCTTAGCTGTATCCTCCGCGCGAGTGTCAATGCGTGTCGCTGTTAAGGGGCATCTCGACAGGCAAAAATTTATGGCATACTAACTGTCAAATCTATTGCTATTGCTATTGGCAAATCTGTATGTGGGCATTTGTTATCATAACATAATCATTTGCGAAAAGGTGTCGGGTAGGTATGTTCGAAATGATGTAGAGCATGTTTCGAGCTCTTGAACTGTTTAAATCTTTTATGTGGAAAATAAAAAAAGGAGAAAGACAGTTTTTTCACAAATGTATTTCTGGGAAAAATAAGAATTCATATCTGAGCAAGCATTGAAAACGAAAGCAAATAAATTTTCTCAAGCTCATATAAAATTACAAAAATTCTATAATTTCTTAAAATATATTATTGCAATGTATTGTGTTGATCAGTAGCGCTACTCGCTTGTTTCCAAATGTATTATCCCATGTAATATATAGTATATTAGTGAGAGTGATTATAATTATCAATGCATCAGGAGAAGATGAAGGCAACGAATATGCATAACATAAATGGCAAAGCATTTCAATCAAAAATGGAAAACGTTCAAACAAATAGTCTCCTAAAGTCCATCAAAAGAAGAAACAAATTCTCATACATCCAAATAGATTTGACCTCCTTAGTGATGATGAAGACACTTTTCCGATCGCTGAAGAGGATGTGACAGTGAATGAAACAGAAGTGCTGAATGCTCCAAAACCGCCGCCGTTGATTATACCAGGTGTTTTTAATATAAGTGAAATGATAAACTCTATTGCTAGTGTAATTGCCAAAAAGGATTTTAGATATAAATCGTTAAATGATGGGCAAATTAGAGTTATCATAAATGATATAGATTCTTACAGAAAAATTGTAAAATATTTAGACAGTGTCAAAGTGTGTTTTCACACGTATCAACCTAAACAGGATCGATCATACAGAGTAGTCATAAAAGGTATTCGCTTTCCCACTGCTTTGCATGAAATAAAAAGTAATATTACTTCATTAGGTCATAAAGTAAGAAATGTAAGTAATATTAAAAGCAGGATAACTAAGCAACCGTTATCAAAGTTCTTGGTTGATTTGGAGCCCAACGCTAACAATAAGGACATTTACGAGCTTAAATATTTAAATAATGCTATCATTAAGGTAGAGGCTCCCCGTCAAACTAGAGACATTGCTATCGATGCCAGGAATTTGGGCATACCAAAACTTATTGTAAAAAACCGTATAAATGCGTTAAGACACATTACCTAGTATATGTGTACATCGCTTACAAAACCATACAGCAAATTACAAAGGCTGCGCTGTATACCAACAACTCGTTCGAAATAAACCGCTTTCTGCAAGCATTAGAAAAGAGATCAAATATATAGATCAACAAAACTTCCCTAGCTTAGGTAATGGGTTACCTAATTCAAATTTCACTAACAATGTGACAAATAACAACACTGAGCAGACTTATGCTAATGTATTAAAAAACGGTAATGTTATAGCTAAACAAAATGAGAAAAATGAACAAACTACGATGAAAAAAATTGAAGAGCTACTAGCAAAACAAATAGAATTAACAAACACTCTACTTAATGTCTCTACTTATTAATAAGTTATGCAAATGAACTTAAGATAAGTAATATGGAATGCCAATGGCTTATCCCGTCCCGCTCAAATTTAAATATTTTTAAATGAGAATTATATTGACATTATGCTAGTGTCAGAAACACATTTCACAAATAAAACGTTTTTACGAATTAAAAATTATAATCTAGTCACTTCTAATCATCCCAGTAACAGGGCTCATGCTGGTTGTGATGTTTTAATTAGCTTCTAAGTACGAAAGCTTCTTTAGCGATCTCGGTTCAAGATTTTTTGTAGGAGGAGATTACAATGCTAAGCATCCCTGGTGGGGCTCACGTATTCTAAACCCAAAGGGTAGAGAGCTTTACAAATGCATTATAAAGAATAATTTATAAACTCTGTCAAGCGGTGAGCCAACCTATTGGCCAAGTGATCCATTCAAAATTCCTGACCTCTTAGATTTTTCTATATATAAAGGTATCCCAACTCAGCTTTTAGAAGCGGTTAGCTCAGAAGAATTAAGCTCTGATCACTCGCCAATTATTGTCAGCTACAACACATTAATCAATGTTAAACCACGAACATATTTTGCTTTAAGCAACAAAAGTAATATTTGCATATTTCAAGACTGGTTAACTCAAAATATAGTGCTTAACACCTCTATTAAAACTTCAGCTGAACTGGATGGTACAGTTGAAGGTTTTACAAACTTAATTCATGAAGCTGCTTTTGCTGCTACTCCCCCAAAGAGGAATGAATTCTCGCCTCACAACTCTTTTCATGTGTCTACAGAAATTAGAGCATTAATACAGAATAAAAGACGTTTACGAAAAAATGGCAAACCAGCAGAAATCCAACTGACAAAACTATTCTAAACAAAGCCACAAAGGAGCTGAAAGAAAAATTAGCTGATTTCAAAAATAAATCGATATCCGAATATATTGCGGGTTTAAATTATAGAAATAATGAAGACCATAAGATATGGAATGCTACAAAATACATAAAACGACCTAAAACAGAAATGTACCTATCAAAGACAGTAACAACGTTTGGTGTAGAACAGATAAAAGTAAAGCAAATGCATTCAGTAAAAACCTTGAAACAACTTTCTCTCCTTTTGATGATGCTGAAATATTAGAATTCCTTGACATAGTATGTCAAATGTCTTTACCACTGAAGCATATTACACCTGCTGAAATACGTACTGAAATAGAGAAATTGTCTAACAAGAAAGCCCCAGGATATGACAAAATTGATGCCAAAGTAGCTAAATGCTTACTTAAAAAAGGAATTATGTTGCTAACACTTATATATAATTCTATTTTAAGGCTTAACCATTTCCCTACCCAGTGGAAATGTGCTGAAATTGTGATGGTGCCTAAACCAGCTAAATAATATAACACAGCCGTCTTAATACTCGCTTTACTAAATTTAATATTACCGAAATGAAAACGCCGTCGGCATATATACATATGTGTAAATGGGATATGCTGCCTCTGCGAAATTTTCATAGAAATGAAAACTGCGCCGCTGAAGTGACAGCTTATTGCTTTCAATATATGGCATACTAATTAGTATTCCATATATTGCTTTCCGTAAGCAATAGTGAGTCTCCACAGGCAATAGGCACGGCAATACAGTTAGTATAACATAAATTTTATCATATCGAGATGCCCCGTTACAATGTTATGATTCCAAGTTGACTCAGAATAACTACATTGCAGGCAGGCGGGAGGCGAAGGCTGACCTATTTCTCCGGGCCAACGGGTGTCACAGACTTAGACCAAAAAAGCGCTTTAAGTATAAAAATGGAAAAGGAAGCTGAATCTTTTTGCTCTCCTGAGCGGCTGACCGAGGATTCCAACCCTAGCAACATGAGCAAACAGCGTTGAAGGCAAAAGCGAGATACAAGCCGCCGATGGGCGGAATTTGCAAACGGCTGGAATACAAGTCCAACCTACTTCTGTAGGAAGAGACGTTGAAACGGTTGGCTTATACCAGAGAGGAGGTGAAGAATGGCCGGGCATACTTCGCTACTCGTAACTAGTGCAATCCCTCGGAGAAGCTAGACGTCAAGCACGTGAACGACAAACCGACAACGTCCAGGGCAGCGGTAGAAAATGAAATTGTGAAACGGCATTTGACCGTCATGCTCATAGACCGCAGTAACCCGCTGGGACAAATGTCACAGGAGGGTGTATGAATTAGCCCCCACCGGGCAAAATGACTTAAGCCCCACCAATTTTACAACAAAATTAAAAATGGCGGAAAGTGGGGCTAAAGTCATTTTCGTGAGGATTAATTATTTTTTTTTTAGTGGGGATTCTGTCATGGAAGAACCCCCACGTTTCATTTCGATTGGTGGGGATAAAAGCATTTTCGTGGGGTTTAATTCATTTTAATTCCGTGATCTTTTATAAAAATAAAACAAACAGTTAGCAACGTAAAAATATAATACTTTTCAAATTTTATTTTATTTCTTTGCTTTCTTTCTCCATATTTTCGTAAGTCTCCGTTACAAAAAACTATTTGATTAAGTATAACATTATAGCTATAATACCTGTGATCGTTTGGAGAATTTTCAAACCATAAGAGTAAATCTGAAATTTTTTTGTAGTGAGTTTTTGTGAACGGTATCCATAGAATTAGTTGAAAGAGTTGCGACTCGCTGAATCCATTAACGAAAGCAAAAACACAAACTATTAATTGCGCCTTATAACTTTTTTTTTCCAAAAAAGGTATCAATTATAAATCCAGGAACATGAGAAAAGTTTATAGTATTGTTTTTATTTAGTAAGATCTTCCTTGCGTTTATACGATTATTCTCTATTTGTTTCAATTTTTCTACATTCATTTTTATGCAGAATACGCAGAACAGTTTTTAATAATCACTCTATTAAGATTGAATTGTCAAAGATTTTTCCTTTTACGAAAGGTTAAAATAACAGTGTACATTTCGTAAAAGGAGAAACCATAATTTTGTAAATTATAATAGAAGGGAATTTTTCCTTTTACGAAAGGTTAAAATAACAGTGTACATTTCGTAAAAGGAGAAACCATAATTTTGTAAATAATCATATGATAAAAATACATCTCTTGATGGTTTGATTTAAAAACTTGAAGTTTAAAGCAAGCAAAATAAATAAAAAATGAAGTAAAGTGGGGCTAAAGTCATTTTCGTGGGGATTAATTCCTTTTTTTTGTGGGGATTCTGTCATGTAAGAACACCCGTGGGGATTCCGTCATTTTTGGTGGGGAAAGATTCACTGAGAAATTGGTGGGGCTTAAGTCATTTTGCCCCGTGGGGGTTAATTCAGTGGGGGCTAATTCATACACCCGTCACAGGAGTAGCGGAAAATAGTGGTAATGAAGCTTGTGGAAGCCCTCTTCTCGAGAAAGGACGCTGCGCCAAGCACACCCATGTACCTTGTAATCAATAATGAAGACCCGATGCTAGCATAGTAATGAAAGAATGCAAACTAATATAGAATTATAAAAGTAATGAATATCATTAAAAAACACAAGCACACGCACACACAATTTCCTCCTTGTTAAAATAGTAAAAACATACCTTTTTGTCAGATCCAAAAACAGCTCACCGACACTTCAACTTACACTTTGCTAGCAAACCAACCTTTGACGAATTATCGTCCAGCCGCAATCTTATTCTGTACAAAATGCTAAGAAATCATGAATAATCAACGAATACGGCATTATGTACATATGTACGGTGGACTGTTCTGTTGCTGAAATAGTGGAAAGACGAATATAAATAAGTCTAGCATTAGGTTACAGCATTTCGATGAAATTAAAAAAAAAATCATAAATTGTAACAGGGCTCTCTAGCCCTGCGCTAAATGTCTGTTGTTTTCCTGATGTACATAAAGCGCATTCGGCGATTTTTACGATAACTGAAATTATTCTACAACGAAGTTCCATTAAGTTTTGTATGCGGAATCAAATTTCTGGTACCGAAACATCCAGAATGTTGGAAAATACCTTCGATCATAATTGTGTGCAGCGATAACGTTTTTTGATGGGTACAAATGATTCAAAGGGATTCGAGAACGAGGCTTTGACGACGATCACGTCCAGGACACCATGAACATCAACTGATGAAAAACACGTGAATAAAATTAAAGAATTAGTGCTTGAGAATCGACGATTAACAGTCAAAGATTTTACTGGCATTGTTGAAATACCGAAAGGATCAGAGAAAACCATTTTGAAAAATCATTCGGCTTAAGAAAAGTGAAAGTACAATTGGTTCCAAAATCTCCCAATTTTTTCGAAAAACACCGCTTTCTGACTATCAGGATGTCATAAAACATTGGTAACGCTGAGTCTTGAATCTTTGCCTACCACCCGGAAATATCGGCCGAATATCATCGCAAAGTGGAGCCGAAGCCGAAACAATCATGTCAAAGAAGGTACCGTATTAAACGTAAATCACTACGCGCATTGAATGCTATTCCGGAATTTGATGTTAAGGATTGGAAAAAAACTTTGGTTTGTCCCCCACAACATAGAATAAATTAAGAGTGTCACCGCAGAATAGTAATGTGTGTGAAATTCCTTGCTAGAAATGCGGTCAGCCTAAATCAATAAGACGTCCGTGTCTTATAGGGTATCGGGCACGTTGAGCTTTATGATTAAATTAGTTGGAACATTGGTATGTCTCTTAGATCAAGTATCGCTGCAATTGAAACACATTCTTTACAGTAATAAATTAATTTTTAAGTGAGCTATCAGCACGAATATACCCTTAAAACAAATTTCTTTAACTTTTAGGACATTGCAGCGAACAATCATGCGATACGCCACAAAATCTTTTTTTAACAGATCTCATAGTATAAAAATTGCATCATGTTAACAGGGAATTTTAAGTTTGCCATGAAAATGTTTAATATAAATTTTGTATCCAAATATAAAATGATATCGTATTATTAAATATAACCATAACCTTAAAATAACTATATATGAAATTTCAATAATATAACTAAACTTATTTTGCTTTTACATGCTTTGTTAAACCTACTCCAGTTGGCTTGTTACCATTGCATTAATTTCCATTTTCTTTTGAGGTCTTTCATATCGAATCTGCTAGTCATATCCGAAAGAGTTTTCACTACTTTTAAGTACATTATGTAGGTTGTGAAAAGTCTTTATAATTATTCCAGGTTTGTCGGAAATGAATTCAAAGCACATTATGCTTAAAGAAGAAGGTAAGGAAAAGTATTTTAATTTCATTAGCGTCATTAGTATATTGCTGAGGATACGCCTTGTTCAAACTAAGATATTTTATAATTAGTATTAACACATTGCCTCCTATCTCTCCATCACAAGGCTACGGCGCACAGTGAGACAACGCCGGCATTAAATACAAGGAGTCATTGTAGAGCTCTGAAATTTTGCACAGGTTATTTTTGAGACAATTCCAGTTAAAAAAAAAAAAAATTAAGAAAATTCGCCCACTTTTACGCCCACCTGTCATACAGTCGAAATTTGTAAAATGCCGTATTGTCCGTAATAGTTTAGGTATAACTTTCAATTTTGGTATACTTGAATGTTATATAGTTACAAACATTATTTGAAATAAAAATTGAACTTTGGCCCACTTTTAACCCCATCACCCATACTACCTCAACATAAAAAGTGCCATATTTTCTAAAATATATTAAATACAACCTTCAAATTCTATATTACTGTAATTTATATCATTTAAAATGTTTAATGCAAAAATTACAATAACACGCTCGCTAATACGCCCACCTCCCATTGAAATGCAATAAAAAAAACAATATTTTTTTTTCATTCAATCAATTTTTTAACATCATCATGGTATTCTAATTTTTTCAATTTGTTTCTCATTCTAAATGAATTAATATAAGGATCTGATTATATTTGCAAATAGTGCATTACATCTTCATTCGTAGAAAAACGTGAATTTTTACGAGAATGGAATAGCCTACAGTTTCTATACTCCTTATTCATTGCTTCTTGCGCTTCTTCGGATAACATTCCTGTAGCAAAAAAAAAAGTACACGAGTACACAAAATGTACATATGTTTGACCAAAACAAAAACTGGTTTGTCTCAGCGGATGGAAAAAATGCTCAAAAACCAACAACAACCAAAAATTATGCTCACAATATTAGGCTGCTTATGAGCTTTGGACAACAAAAATAATTATAATGCAAGAGACTATTTTCTATTTTCCTGCCAGGCGACAAGCGGCACTACAATATAACAATTAAACTAACCACATTAGAAAGTGATCATAACACAACTTAGATAAGAACAATGTCTTGCACTATCAATTTAAATTAAAAATTATGCAACTATCTAACGCAAAGTCAATGACCTTCAACAAAATTATCTATCAAATTAATAACGTAAATTTATGTAAACAAGAATATTTTTATTAAAACATAAATGATCTTTAAAGCATAATTCTGAATAACTAACAAAAACAAATGTAATTTATTACTATTCTCTTGCACAATAAGAGAATAGTAAACAATTAAAAAAAAAATAAAAGTAAAAAGTTGTAAACATGCTATTGCATGCTAACATACGATATAGCGACAGAATGTGCGCGTTACGTACTTTTTAGTTTTTTGTATGTTTAATGTGCTTTTGCAAACTTTTGCTATATGTCTCTACTTTAAATTAAAAAGCTGAGATTTCAAACTTTCATTTGGTATAAGTCTGCACCTAGGGCGAGGGGCTGCTCTATATTTCCTAGGCCATTGAAAATGCAAAATATTCAATTTTTGCACCACAATTCTGTTGTTAAGAAAAAAAAAATTGTGTTTTTTTTTTAAATTTATTTTTTCATTTACTCACTCTAAGCAATAACATTTTCATTGGTATTGTTTTTTTACGTGGCGGGTCCCAAGCCCAGCGCACAACCCTTGACCTCCACTCCATTGGAAGGATCAGGTGGAGAAGGACCTGGCTTCGCTTGGAATATCCAATTGGCGCCACGTAGCGAAAAGAAGAAACGACTGGCGCTGTTGTTAACTCGGCTATAATCGCGTAAGCGGTGTCTACGCCAATTAAGAAGAAGAAGAATTCTACAATAACTAAATTAATTAAAAAATACTTGAAAGTTGCATTTAATATGCATTTTTATTTTAATAAGCTTTTGATTATTACATATTGAACTAACATATTTCAAGCGCGTTGGCATACCTCAACTTTGACTTGCTCTAGACCAAAAAGTAATGAAGTTATGAGGCTGAAATTTCAGGGAATTGTTACTCATAAATCTGTTAATATACTGTGAAAATTTCATCCAAATTGGACGACACGTCAAAAACCATTTTTTGCCGCGGTTACTATTGGGCTGTCTCACTGTTGCGGCGTCTTTAGAGCTAACAAAAATAAGTGAAACAAGTAAGGAAGGGCTAAGTTCGGGAGTCGCCGAACATTTTATACTCTCGCATGATAAAGTGATAATCGAGATTTCATTATACGTCATTTACATATTTTTCAACTGCCGTATTTTTGTAAAGTTTTATTCCGCTATCATCATTGGTTCCTAATGTATATACTCGTATTATACAGAAAAGGCATCAGATGGAATTCAAAATAGCGTTATATTGGAAGAAGGCGTGGTTGTTAACCGATTTCACCCATATTTCGTACATGTCATCAGGGCGTTAAGAAAATATTATATACCGAATTTCATTGAAATCGGTATAGTAGTTCCTGAGATATGGTTTTTGGTCCATAAGTGGGCGAGGCCACGCCCATTTTCAATTAAAAACAAAAGCCTGGGTGCAGCTTCCTTCTGCAATTTCTTCCGTAAAATTTAGTGTTTCTGACGTTTTTTGTTAGTCGGTTAACGCACTTTTAGTGATTTTCAACATAACCTTTGTATGGGAGGTGGGCGTGGTTATTATCCGATTTCTTTCATTTTTTAACTGAATATGAAAATGCCTGAAAAAAACGACTCTATAGAGTTTGGTTGACATAGCTATAGTAGTTTCCGAGATATGTACAAAAAACTTAGTAGGGGCGGAGCCCCGCCCACTTTTCCAAAAAAATTGCGTCCACATATGCCCCTCTTTAATGCGATCCTTTGTGTCAAATTTCACTTTAATATCTTTATTTATGGCTTAGTTATGACACTTTATAAGTTTTCGGTTTCCGCCATTTTGTGGGCGTGGCAGTGGGCCGATTTTGCCCATCTTCGAACTTAACCTTCTTATGGAGCCAAGGAATACGTGTACCAAGTTTCATCATGATATCTCAATTTACTCAAGTTACAGCTTGCACGGACCGACGGACGGACGGACAGACGGACGGACGGACAGACAGACATCCGGATTTCGACTCTACTCGTCACCCTGATCACTTTGGTATATATAACCCTATATCTGACTCTTTTAGTTTTAGGACTTACAAACAACCGTAATGTGAACAAAACTATAATACTCTCCTTATCAACATTGTTGCGAGAGTATAAAAATATACATTTGACGGAATAAGAATCACGAATTTTGTCAACTTAACTATGACCCAAGTTTCGAAGCTAATTGACATTAGATAGTAAGTTTGGTAGGTAACATAGTCTCAAATAAAATGAAATTTAATATACTTACGACAAATATTGAAATACATGATGTCATTTAACATTAAATGTTAGAACCGCTGACTCATTAGCTTTCTTTTTGAGGAACCGTTCAATGTAAAACTATTAAGAGCTATAACTGAGCAACAAAATAAAGATGCAAACAGTAATTTTTCACTGCGAATCGAAGTAAGAAAGGCGTAGCCTCGCCTTTATTCAGGTATGTATCAAACTGAGCTATACTTGCTAGCGGCAGAAACCTATATTTTACATTAGAGATGATACAAATGTGATACATAAGAGTCTTTAGGTGATATTCAATATCTGACTGTGCCAATTTCAATAAATTTCTGACAGCTTTAGTCACAGGTCTCTTCTTGACATATTTATACTCAGAACAGGGTATATTAAGTTTGTCACGAAGTTTGTAACAACCAGAAGGAAGCGTCGGAGACCCTATAAAGTATATATATAAATGATCAGTTGAGCTGAGTCGATTTAGCCATGTCCGTCTGTCTGTCTGTCCGTCTGTCCGTAAGTCCGTCTGTCTGTATATATACGAACTACCCTCAGTTTTAAAGATATCGTTTTGAAATTTTGCAAATGTTATTTTCTCTTCAAGAAGCTGCTCATTTGTCGGAACTGCCGATATCGGATCACTACAATACTACAGTCCTATTACTTTCCGGACAAGCCTTGTAGTGCACTACAACCACCCATTAGACTTTATATGAATAAAGTGGCTGAATAAAAATGAAGTCGGTCTATAACTTGATTTAGCCTGGTCTAGACTTGGATTTCATATATAAAATTTCTTACATCAATTTTATACTTAAATAAGTTAAATCTGAAAACATAACCGGCAAACAGTTTGTATCCAATGGAAAGGGTTTGCTAGTTCTTTCTAACTAACACGTTTGATAGTATAAACATCCGTCAAGTTTAAACATGACATGACATGAGGTCGACTCAACTCGTCATGGTGATCATTTATGCACTTTAGTTATATACTTTTTAGGATCTCCGGCTTTTCCCTTTAGGTATTATTAACTTCGAGATAAACTTAATATACCCTGATCAGGAAATAAAATTATAAAGTAAATTATTGTGGTAGCTTACAAAAATCAAGCTTAAAATAAGTAAATATGAGTGACAAATTGAATACTTATTTGTTGTAGAAATAAGTACGAGCATATTATAGGGTTAATGCGAAAAGTTGGAAGAATGAGTTGGAATTGAGCATTTTATTTTGAGTTACAAAGCAAAAGAGTAAATAAGCATTCCTTAGCATTGATTATAGTGAATAAGAGAATGCCGATGGTAAGAAATTTTATTGCAATACTTATCGCTTACAGATTTTCTAATATCATTATTTTCTTTCTGTTTTTTCTATATATAATGTTGTAAAGGCAGTAAATATTTAAATTTTGTTATTAAAAATAACTGAGAGTGCCATACAATTATTACTAAGCCATTTAATTAAAACTATATAGAACCTGCATGTTAAATTTCTTATGTGTCCATATATCATAGTGCATTGTTCTTTATTATTATGATTTCTATACGGATACAAAGCCGTTAGGGCGATAAAGGACATACGCAAAATATGAGAAAATTATTTAAAGGAAATTTATTGGGAAATATCGGAGTTTTTGGAGATTTTAAAAGTATACGTGTTTTTGGTTATTTAGTTTAGCACCGATTTTGGTTGTATATTATAACGTAAAAAAACGAAAACCGTTTCTCCTGCTTAAATAACATACGAATGTGAATTAAGTGAAAATAGATACCTAAACATATACAATTAATGAATATATATAAGTAGTTTTAAAAGCACATACTCATTAGCAAAAAATTGCTGAATCCCAAATAATTTGACACATACTTAGCAATCGAGTCCATTATTCGCATAGAGAGATCCAATAAAGAGTTTATGCTCTGAATCATCTATTGAATTTATTTCGTAAAACGGAAATAAAATTTCCCAACTAAAAACGTATAAATCGGAAAGTTTTTGCATTTAAACGTTAATTTTTCTATTATTGTGTTTTATTAAATTTTTCTTTTCTATTATATAATAGTATTTTAAAAATCACAGCCCCTATATTGAATATTTAATTTAAGAACGCTCATCTGGAATACAATTGTTTGACAATTGCCAGAACGCTGAAGAGGAATATATAGTATGTTTGTAAATATCTATTGAAGACAGTAATAGAAGTATCCACCCACTAAGCAAACAACTTTCATTTTCCTACACCAATACCAACACATAAATTTCATAAATTTAAAATCCGTTGGAAATTTTTTTGTTCAAGTCTAATCTTGTTAACTTCCTAAAGCTTTTGTTTTTAATTTAATTATAAAAAATAAAAAGAAAAAAAAATACCATTAAAAAGAAAGATATGTGGGCAATTTTATAAAGGCAAAGTTTATTTTATAGTATATGTGATGGTATGTAAAAAAATTGTAGTATTGTGGAGTTGTATTATACACGTATTAATCTTCTTATTACGATTGTAGATCGCCTGAAAAAGTAATAAAACATTGCCAAAAGACATTGCTTAAAATAATAAATACAATATAACCTGACCCTTTGAATCCTGTCCTCTAAGCAGTTAGCACATTTATTAACATATTGAATCGAGTCAACGAAAATTATATTGAAATAAGTAAGATATATCTGACATAAAATCAACCGAAAAGGATAAATTTATGGGGGTACTCTCATGTGAACGCATACATTTTACCACTTTTTAGGATTTTTTTTTTTTATGCGACAACAAAATTCAATCATTTTAATTTTTTAATATATTTTTATTTGTATTTTGAAATGTACAAAAAAATTTTCTTTTCTCGTTTTTTTATATTTTTAATAATTTTTTTTTTAAATCAAAGTAGTCCCCAATAAAAAAAGTAGTTCACTGGTCAGGGTAATAGCGGCTGTTCATGTTGTCTGAAATAAAAAAAAATCGAATGGATTGTTATTAGTAGTTCTGCGGCTATCGTCTCTACCAAATATAATCAATTTCATAAAAAAAAATTTCGAACTTCAAAAAAAGTCTCGAAAACAAAAAAAATATGAAAATATTTTCGAAAATAAACAATTCTGGTAGGGATTTAGATTAGATTTACTCTATAAATGAGTAGAAGAACATATGTAAATTTTAAAGCAATCGGTTGAATACTTTTTTTTTAGGACCATGACAGTTTCAGTAAATGATAATTCGAGAAAAATGCGTTTAGAAACGTAGTAGCTGCAGACTTGTCATGGCGCCTGGTAGACAGTCGCTTACGACACGTCGGCGACTGTGAGCTGTAACTTATCAAATACTATGAATTTCGGTCTGAATTTTTCACAGCATGTTTTCAATAGGTTTTACTGTCAAAATAAAAAAAATCGATTTTTCGAAGTGATTACATGACCCACTTAATGAATTGAGTTGGTGTGAAAAACGTTCTCCAGACGATCGAAATTGATTATATTAAAGATTTGATATTTGGACTGAAGCCTAACCCACTTTCATTCATATTAAACGGTAAACAGAAACACAGAAACAAAGGTTTTCCACCTAATTTCACTAATATATCACACTTTTTGACTAACCTAATGCTTTAAAGACAGATGGAAAAACGAATAAAGCCAATATATCTGGGGGTGATTAATTTGAAGGGGCAACATATATATTAATGAATAAATAAACACTTTCTTAAGTAATACACAATTCCAGATACTTTGTGAACAAACATCGTATGGAGTAAAATCAGTCGAATATTCGAAAATTAAGATATTATTTAAATTGAGGCCAGAGCAAGTTTTCACCCGGTTTTATCCATTTAGGCACACCGATACATTGTTATATCTCTTTCTTTTTATAACGGGTGATTTTTAAGAGCTTGATAACTTTTTTTAAAAAAAAAACGCATAAAATTTGCAAAATCTCATCGGTTCTTTATTTGAAACGTTAGATTGGTTCATGACATTTACTTTTTGAAGATAATTTCATTTAAATGTTGACCGCGGCTGCGTCTTAGGTGGTCCATTCGGAAAGTCCAATTTTGGGCAACTTTTTCGAGCATTTCGGCCGGAATAGCCCGAATTTCTTCGGAAATGTTGTCTTCCAAAGCTGGAATGTTGCTGGCTTATTTCTGTAGACTTTAGACTTGACGTAGCCCCACAAAAAATAGTCTAAAGGCGTTAAATCGCATGATCTTGGTGGCCAACTTACGGGTCCATTTCTTGAGATGAATTGTTCTCCGAAGTTTTCCCTCAAAATGGCCATAGAATCGCGAGCTGTGTGGCATGTAGCGCCATCTTGTTGAAACCACATGTCAACCAAGTTCAGTTCTTCCATTTTTGGCAACAAAAAAGTTTGTTAGCATCGAACGATAGCGATCGCCATTCACCGTAACGTTGCGTCCAACAGCATCTTTGAAAAAATACGGTCCAATGATTCCACCAGCGTACAAACCACACCAAACAGTGCATTTTTCGGGATGCATGGGCAGTTCTTGAACGGCTTCTGGTTGCTCTTCACCCCAAATGCGGCAATTTTGCTTATTTACGTAGCCATTCAACCAGAAATGAGCCTCACCGCTGAACAAAAATTTGTCGATAAAAAAGCGGATTTTCTGCCAACTTTTTCTAGGAGCCCATTCACTGAAAATTCGACGTTGTGGCAGATCGTTCGGCTTCAGTTCTTGCACGAGCTGTATTTTATACGGTTTACACCAAGATCTTTGCGTAAAATCTTCCATGTGGTCGAATAACACAAACCCAATTGCTGCGAACGGCGACGAATCGACATTTCACGGTCTTCAGCCACACTCTCAGAAACAGACGCAATATTCTCTTCTGTACGCACTGTACGCATTCGTGTGGTTGGTTTAATGTCCAATAAAGTAAACTGAGTGCGAAACTTGGTCACAATCGCATTAATTGTTTGCTCACTTGGTCGATTATGAGACCATAAATCGGACGTAAAGCGCGAAACACATTTCGAACCGAACACTGATTTTGGTAATAAAATTCAATGATTTGCAAGCGTTGCTCGTTAGTAAGTCTATTCATGATGAAATGTCAAAGCATACTGAGCATCTTTCTCTTTGACACCATGTCTGAAATCCCACGTGATCTGTCAAATACTAATGCATGAAAATCCTAACCTCAAAAAAATCACCCGATACCCTGAACATGGTATATTAAGTTTGTCACGATGTTTGCAACACCCAGAAGGAATGGTCGGAGACCCTATAAAGTATATATGTATATAAATGATCAGTATGTTGAGCTAAGTCGATTTAGCCATGTCCGTCTGCCTGTCCGTCCGTCCGTCCGTCCGTCTGTATATACACGAACTAGCCCCTCAGTTTTTAAGGTATCCTTTTGAAATTTTGCAAACGTCATTTTCTCTTCAAGAAGCTACTCATTTGTCGAAACGGCCGATTTCGGACCACTATAACATATAGCTGCCATATAAACTGAACGATCGGAATCAAGTTCTTGTATGGAAAACTTTCACATTTGACAATGTGTCTTCACCAAACTTGGTATAGATTTGTTTCTAAGACAACAATGTAATCTCCGAAGAAATTGGTCAGATCGGTTAACTATAGCATATAGCTACCATACAAACTGAACGATCGGAATCAAGTTCTTGTATGGAAAACTTTCACATTTGACAATGTCTCTTCACCAATTTTGGTATGGATTTGTTTCTAAGGCAACAATGTAATCTCCGAAGAAATTGGTCAGATCGGTTCACTATAGCATATAGCTACCATACAAACTGACATACACTTGACAATGTATCTTCACCAAATTTGGTATAGATTTGATTCTAAGGCAACATTGTACCATACAAACTGAACGATCGGAATCAAGTTCTTGTATGGAAAACTTTCACATTTGACAATGTCTCTTCACCAAATTCGGTATAGATTTGTTTCTAAGGCAACAATGTAATCTCCGAAAAAATTGTTCAGATCGGATTACTATAGCACACAAACTGAACACATAGTTACTAAAAGAAATGCACCTTTGAAGGGTATATTAGCTTCGGTGCAGCCGAAGTTAACGTTTTTTCTTGTTTTGGCTAAGATAACTCACATATTGGTTCACATATACGTTATTAAATAAACGAAAAACGCTGTAAATCTTAAGTATTTTGACATACAGGCATACTTGAGACAAATTTACTAATAAAGAACATAAAATATAGTTATAGGAACAGGGGTTCAAATACTCAGTTTCTAGAGAATTGAACAGTTGTATTCCGATTCCATAAAGTGGCCTACTTTATGCGGACTATTCTGGAAAAGTTGTATACCGATATTTCATTTGCATACTGCAAAGTGAAATAATCAGATGGATTTTAAATTTGTGTTAAATGTACATAAAGTAGTCGTGATTAGTAGTAGTATAATTTCGGTCAATTAAATTTGGAAAATAGGAATTAATTGGTAGATATCGATGGAATAGGGCCTGAGATGTGAATTCTTATACCATCTTGAAGTTTTACAGTCAAATTACAGTCTTATATCTTAGTATTGAGTTATGGGATTTTATTAATTTTCATTAAATATCATCTCGTGGGCGTGGTAGTTGCTTATCTTCGAACTTGTTTGCCAAGGAAACGGTGTATAAAGGGTATACTCAAGTTATAGCTTTCACGGACAGACAGACATTCGGATATCAATTTCTTTCGAACTCATAATAATTTGTATATAAAACGTCATATATGTATATCTTAATTAATTTTTGGTGATACGAGTACAAGCAACCGTTAAGTGACTATTATACTCTGTAGCAACATGTTGCAAGCGTGTGTAAATATTTGCCGTGGCTTGCCCGAGTAATACTTTTAACATTTGGAACACTTGCAAGTCTTATTGAAAACATTGAGTTCAATAGAAAGATCGAAACTAAACTACAAAACAATCTAGCGTATTTGAAATATATAAGCTAAGAGTTTGCCTGAAAAAAGTAACTTTGGTGTAGGTAAGTTGATCATTGTCTAAAAAAAAGGTACGTGGAGTCCCTACGCGCGGATGAAGTTATACTTCATAGCGATATTCCAAGAAATGCATATCATTTTGTATGAAAGAAAACTAGAAAACTTAAATTCACATTTTATAAATTTATTATAATTTATTATCTCCCCGAGCATGCCTTTGCCAACAAGTCGTCTTTTCGCGACGATGGCAAAAGCTAAAAATTATAAATTGCACAACTTTCTGGTGCTTCTCGCAAAAATCTGCGTCGATATGTATTCACGATCATACGTATACATACATATTTACGCATGTTTGTAGGCGAAGCTGCTACAGCGGCAAGGGGTGACAATCGGCGGCCATTACTTTACTTATGCCATAGAAATTCTATTGCTATGAATATGGAAATGACAACGAAATAATGCAAATATGCATATTTCTAAAGGTCATTAATTTCTTTGAAGAAATGAATGATCCTGAGAAGTATAGTCTTAACTTTTCAACGACCAACGCAGAGCATTTCAACCAAAAGGAATTTATTCATTAAAATTATCACTCAGAAGTCGTTTTATCCGTTGTAAGCGAACGATTTTCGAAGAACCATCATTTCTAATATGCCACAAGACAAAATTAGAAATTAACTTCTTAAACCTCACGCTGTCAGATAAAACGATATACCTCGTCGTCGCGGGTCGATTTCCAAAAAATGGACCAACGCAGGGTATTTCAACAAAAGGGCACATGAGAATTCGCAGAAATGAAAGACAAAGGAAAGAAAAAGCAGTATAACTTCAATAATGAACAAGCATACAAATCAGTGATCTGCAGTGAATACTTGGCTTATGAATACACTCTCATATTCATGAATCACCCCCAATATTCACTCACACTTGCCCTCACTAAAAATATTATCTTCTCACAATCACATGGCTTGCTTCTGTAATAATGAGTGTGAATATGTCTCACAATCACTTAGCGCTCACACTTGGCTTGGCTTGCTTCTCTGTATACAATTGTCTGAGCTATTCGTTGAATACTATTAGATGAGTTGAAAGGCTCATGAATATATTCACGAATTCCGTGCCTATTCAAAATATATTTTATACCTACGCGGGTGGGTTTTAAAAGGAACGAAACGCGTGATTGTAATGACTACAAAACTAAAACTTCTTTATTTCTTATCCTTTTATTCAATTATTTTCTTAAGCTTTATCTTACATTCTAGAAATTGGAGAGCTTAGGTAGATGAGTCCCTGAAGTATATAACTACGCGGAGGGGTTTTAAAAGAAACGAAACCCGTGATTCTAGTGACTTCGTAAAAACTGAAACTTCTTTGTTTCTTATCCTTTTTTTCAATTATTTCTTAAGCCTAAATGAAAAGCTTTATCTTACATTTTAGAAAGTGGAGAGCTTAGGTAGATGAGTCCCTGAAGTTTATGACCTACATGAGAGGGGTTTTAAAAGAAACGAAACTCCGTGATCTAGTGACTTCGTAAAAACTACATAAATTATATATATATTTAGAAGCTATACTTATAATATATACTTGTATCTTTGAGTTGAATCTTATGTATGTACATAAATCTTGAAGTAAATTTTATGTTTAGTATTTATATTTTTTTACCGAAATGAACTGAATTGTGTTATTTTGTTTTTTGTTAATAATTCACGTAATTTTTATACCATTAAACTGACGTAATTTTTATTTTTAATTTTAATTCCATTGAAAGGAACTGAATTATCATTTTATAAAATAAAATGTAATATTATAAGTGATAACATGAATGTAAGTATGTACATATATGTAATTTTTTTAATAATAGAGAAAATTAATACAAAATATGAAAACCCCTTTTTTTATTTCATTAGATCTAGTCATTATTAGTTAGAACCAATTACAAAATCCTTTTTGTTATACAATTATATAATAGTAACTCTTAGTGCTTTCGTAACGGATTTTCTAGCCTTTGGTTCATAGCGTTACGGCTCAAAAGGCTTGCAAGTGGCTTGCGCACAACTGAGCTTCTTCGTATATTCACAAGTGTTTTGTATTCATGAATGTCAGAGAATCCTAAGCAAAGATTCATAAGTATTGTGAGCTCATAACCAAACATTTGTGAATATATGCTTCATACAACCTAATCAGCTCACAAGCCAAAACTCTCTCTCTCATAATTTTAAGTGAGCAGTATTCACACTTATACTCATTCCGTGAATAATTTGCTTGCTTCATACTCAATTTTTCGCAAGTGGCTCAAAGTTGTGTTTAACTCATTCACTGCAGATCACTGATACAAATATACATATGCGCAGCAGCAGCAAGGAAAGAGGAACAATCGGCGATCCATTGTATATCATAATTAGGACAACGCAATTCAAGTGTCAATGGTGGTGTTGGTGGTAAGCGCTTCAAAAGTGACGACGAGCACGTAGGTTCGAATCCCAACAGAATTTATTTTAAATTGAATATATCACCAACCAAAAATTGAAACATTGTTCTACAAAAACAACAACAGCATAAGCATGGCAACATTGTGTTGTTGGTAGAAAAGCCGAGCTGTGCCGAAAAAAAACGAACAAACGATCGCCGATTGTCACCGCTTCGCTTGCTGCTCGAACATCTAGAGCAAGGTTGCGCAACCTGAATCTATCGCAACCTTTTCCGAACTCGTATAAGAAGTATAACTTCAAAAATGTTTTTTGTTTCTGACACATTTTGTGAAGAGGCATTTGATTATATGATTGCTTCATCATTTAAAGATTTTAAAGCGAGAACCCCGAAATTGATTGAAGTTTAAAATATTATAACAAAAAATGTGTGAAGATATTGCGGCTGCACGCATTCAATATAAAATAAAAAGTTGTTTTATAAGGGGAAGTATTCCCTAATTTGTAACATTGTATACCTGGATGTCGTTGTTTATACTGTAATACCTGCTGATATCGTCAGCGTCACACACTAAAGATATAAAAATTAGGTTTCAAGGGCATTTTACAAAATTATCAAAAATGTTTAAGCAAATATTCATATTTCATAAAGTTCATTTAATATTTGACTTCCAAAAAGTATCGTTTGTATTAAGATACATATGTGTGGTCTGTTTGATCAAGTTCAAAGTCCAACGTCTTAGTCAATTTCATTTTATTTACACACATTTCAGTACACTTTAAGTTCTTTATATTTCTACTTGGTGCATTATATATTACGGTATTCTGTCTCTCCTTGTTTATGTACTGAGATTTTCTATTGCAATAAGGGAACTCATAAATCTACTTCATATCACTTTCATAACTCACATTACCCGACATTTCTTTTACTCTTTGGGTGTATTTATTGTGCGCTTTCTTTCCGCTTATCTGCAGTACCACTGAAATTACATTCATTTTGACCTACATATGTTATAACATATATTCAAACACATATAATACAAGTATCTTTTTTATAATTTTTTTATTTGTGATAGTTCGGTTTCGTTAATAGTCTATTTGATAAACAGACATTCAAACAAGATATGCCTGAAGAGGCCTCTCAACAAAAACGTAGTGCTTTTTTGGGACAAAAAAATGTTTCCTGGAAAAATGAAGTTAAGTGCAAAATGTAATATCAATAGGCAAGCCAAGAATGGAAATGGTCAATTCAAATACATATTTTTGCGAATGATTACCATGATAATTATAATAACTTGAGTATTATTAGTGCCTTAGTTCAACCTATTTAAATATCGGGTATCAATAGCGCAAATTCTTCTCATTGGGTTACTGTGAAGTACTATTTTCTTCTATAGAATTTTTCACAGAGGTCAATATTCTGCAAAGGACTGAAATGTGTAATTCGAAATCGAAAATTCGAATTGTTAACAAATGTGTACTGATTTAATTTTCCAATTATTCTCTTTAAGCTTATACCTTAATTATTTAACTTTTTTTTCATGGTCCGATGAAAAATCGATCCGTTGTCTCTGTATATGAAATTTCCACGCGAAGCGGAAAATATTAAAAAAAAATATTTTTATTTATTCCAGAAACCCTCCCTCAATTAATTTCCTGTCGTAAATAACAATTACTTTTGGCTGTCTACTTCCTAGAAATTGCACGACTTGTAATTGCTATAAGTTTATTGCCACTAATTTATGTTAACAGATAGCTTTCCTTGGCACCACAGACTACACAATCGATATTGCTCTTTTTGGAATGCTAACCATTTGCTTGCTTTTTATCACGCTTTTGCTGAGTCCGCGGAATATCTTCATTTTAATTTTCTTCCACTTTAATCACCGTCATAATAACTTGGATGTACGTATGGCTCAGTGTTAAATACACCCGTAAAATGTGCGAGTAATATGTATGTATAAGTGGAGAGTAGATTTATTTTTCTGTATTTTTCGTGTCTTTTGTAATGCAGAACCCTTTTATGCTTCATGAATTCTATTTAATTTATTTGTACACACATTCAGCGAATTTTCTTCGCTCTACTGCTTTAGCGGCTCAAACCTTTTTCAAACCATTTTAAGACTCCAGAATATACTCATATGTATGTATATAACCGCGAAATAATATTTGTTTACTTTTGAAGGGATCTCAATGACGTTCAGAAGTTTAATTATAATTAGTGTGTTTCGGTATGGTTTTCTTCTCCCTGTCTACTTCAATTCGATCTCTCTAGTTCCCTTACAGGATATCTTAATAGGAAAATGGAAGCCAAGTCAAAGGTACATAATTTTTTCATTAGAAAACTTACATACGGACATCCACAATCAAAAAACTCTGCAGTAATCATTTAATATATTGGGTATACAATAGTATTCGTGTATTTTAACATGTAAAATAGTATAGTCCATCCAAACCTATTCGATTTGTTCATCTTTCTGAATTGCATACAAGAACAATTGCGACGGCTTGACGGCCAAAAATAATTCAAGTCACTTTTTGATATTCTTTTCTGATGTGAAAAGTAATCAAGTGAGAGTGTTCTAGATCAACCGGAATAAATGGTAGTAAGAAGAGTCACCGCAAAAGACAAAACTTTTCAGTAGTTGTTTTCAAATAGTTGTTAATCAGCTTCACAACATGAGCCCAGGTGTTGTTAGAATGGAAAATTATCGTCGTATTTAGTCACAATTTCCGAGTGTTTTTTTTTAATCTCTCTTGTCAATTTAATGAGTAGCATTTCCCATTATCAGAAGCTCATAACACTTTTACAGCACGCTATTCTGATTCCACCAAATATGGAGATTACAGATGTTTTGCGTTAGGGTTGTCGTATTCTTTTCAGCAGCATTTCTGATATACAAAATTGCCTTTCATGCTTGAATTCATGTATCACTCAATTTTATTCAATAGCTATGAGATTTATCCATCTGCTTTTATACGTTTTGAAAAGTTTACTCAATGACTCAAAAAGATGCTGCACCCAGGATATTCTTCGTATTTCATGCCAAAATCACCTATTGTGTATCGCACAAGCCACTTTTATCACGTTCGCTAGAGTATTTTCAACTTAGAACTTAATCAAAATGAGCATTAGCTAATAGTTTTATATTAAAGGTTGTGTATTTAACTCAAATATGCAGTCATTCACGAAATTAAGATCAGGAGGGTCGCCTTGTCAATACACAGAGGAACCTCTGACGCCTGTCTCATAACAATGTTACAACAACGCATATTAAATTTAGTTTTGTAACTTTTATTCACATTAAAGCACACAATGTTCGATCTCATTTACGAACTATAACTTATATATTTTTCTCACTGCTCACATATTTATATACACCCGTTTTATAGGCTCTTTCGTCTCTCATCAAATGCCCGGCCTACAGGTTCTTCTGGGCTGACACTGAATTTTAAGTGCAATGTTGACAAGCTGCTAATTTGGTTGAGTTTGCTACAGCAGCGATTAATTTAAAAGCATAACAAAGTGAACAGGATACTGAGTACGTGGCAATATCATCAAACTTCTCACTACTTGCCTATGGATCTAGTCAGCATTCGTATATTGCTTAAAAATGTACCTTGTAACTTCACATTATTATATTTTCGAATCACCATATGTTCTCAATGTTTTTTATGAGCTTAATTTTCTAGCGGGCATGTTGTGCAGAAATATTTCAACAGACGAAAGTGAATAAAGTAAATTATCGACCAATGGTATACAATGCTCAATTGAGCTTTATTCAGTTTGTCTCGTCTCTGCCAAAGAAATGTCAACTCAACATATACTTTGGATGGTTTCAAAATTTTTTTGTACGGATATTGTGTTATGTATGTACTAATTGTATATTTTTCCCATTGTCTTTAAATAACATAATACTCCGAAATGCATACACTTGGTTTGAAAATTGAAAAGAGTAGTTAGTGTGAATATTTTACTTTAAAGGTGAGAAAAAGAAGCAATTTCAAAATATTTCCAACAATAACCATGTCCGTCAGCCCAAGTAAGTGGTAAATTAAGTAAAAGATGAGATATCTTGATGAAACGTGCTACATACATATGTTCCTAGGCACTACAAAATGCCACCAAACGAACATTTTTAAACTCTCATATCTAAGCTCCACAATATGAAATTTGACTACTTATTTAGTACATCGAATCGCAATAGCTAGGACCATCCGTGTTGATTTTGAAAAAGTGGACCTTGCCCCACCTTCTATTAGATTTAATTTATATATCTCTCAAACAACTAAGGCTAAATTGAAAAAGTCGCTCAGGACAAATATATCCATTACGACAGTGTAAAAATTGGTAATAGGGTAAAAATTCAGGAAGTTTAAATATCACATTTATGATGTTATGAAAGAGCTTCATGTGAGCAATTACATATCAACACTGAATAGAGAAAAATACACCGCAAACCTTTAAATGAAATCCCATATATCAGGATCTGTTTAAACTATTTTAACCGAATTCGGCACTTAACATTATCCTGAAATTTTTGTGTAGGCTGTAAAAATCGGAACACAACCACACCTACTTCCCATACACAATTTTAAATTTTGTCTGATTCTTCACCTTTACCGTAAACAAATCCAGCATTAAAGAATACTACTATGGTAGAAAAAAGTCAGACCTTTTAATTTAAATTTTCCTCGAAGACCCATTAGTCGAGATATTTTTTCTAACCATTAGTATTTAGTATACGCTTGTCTTTCTGAAGTACATAAAGTGCATTCGATGATTTTTACGATGAATGTAATTATTTAACAAAGAGGTTTTATGAAAATCAAATTTCGGGTGCCAAAATGTTCAGATTGTGGGAAAGACTTTCGGTGATAATTGTTTGTCGCAAGCAAGTGCTTTTAATTGGTAAAAGTTATTCAAAGAGATTTGAGATTGCGTTGACGACGAATCACGTCCAGGACGGCCATAAACGTTAACTGATGATCAACACGTCAATAGAATAAATGAATTGGTGTTTGAGAATCGATGATTAACAGTTAGAGATCTTCCTGACATAATTGATATATCGGAGGGATCAGTGAAAACTATATTGAAAGATAATTTGTGCCTAAGAAAAGTGGAAGCACAAAGAACGATTGGTTCCAAAATCACTCATTTTTTTGAAAAACAGCGTCTCATTAACGTCGGTGAAACAATGATTTCCTACTACCAGGTTGTCATAAAACATATTATTACTGGCGATTAGTCTAAGATCTATGTTTACGACGAGGAATCGGATTATGAATCCGCCGAATATCGGTGCAAAAGTGAGTCGAAGCCATAAAACCACGTCAAAGCAGGTCAATAATCAGAGTCATGCTGGCAGTTTTCTTCGATTATCGGTGGTGCACTCCGAATTTCTTCCGCCCGGCCAACTAACTGTAAAGATAGGCTGGAATTATGGGCCGACAATTCTAAGTTTTGCACCACGATAATGTATCGACGCATACCGCATTAATGGGGTGACGACATAGATTTTAAATAATAAGTTATGAACTTTAAAATTAAGAAGAAAGTTTTACTATTATATATTTGCACAAATTCTTACTTTATGATATGATACCTCACATCTTAAAATAGTCATAATTGGATCATAATTGTTCAAGTCCTCCGAAGACCCGAATTCGGTGTGTGCCTTAGTACTTATGACTAATTTTTAAAAGATAATATCAGCCAATCTGTGGTATATATTATTGAAGTTTGGGAAAGATGTTGCTTTGATAATAATTTACCCTTTTTAAAACCTGAGTTAAATCGGTAGAATATTTCCACCAGATATGTTCCCAGTATTAACAAAATTTTTTGAACTCACTGTTGATTTAATACTCGTATCACATAAAGCGTCCAATGTGCCTGTTTAATATGAGGTTTTGCCAAATGTTCGATTACACCCGAACCGAGCTCTTCCTTACTTGGTTTACTTTAGCACTGACGTATAACGGCTCTAACCGTTCTTGGCAAAAATAAGCTTACCCCACTTAATTTTTTAATAGTTAGTAAACGCAAAAGCTGCAGGAACATTAGTGGAGCTTCTGTCACTATGGATATTTATAAAAAGTATTTGATTTTAATGTACAAACTCGTATGTATAATTTCAATCCGACTGAAAGGTATAGGTAGTTTTAAGCTATAATTCTTCAAATGTCTAAATTCAAATTTTACTTATTTTTAATTTGATTTCTGTCCAATCAGTAAATCTAAATGTACCTAAGTTCTGACCATTGGTGTCAACAGTGCCATTTATATCAAATCAAAAATTTTACAATTCCGAACATAGTAGCTAGGGATAAATATACCAATTTTACACAAAGTTAAAATACTTAAATATGCAAGCGTGTGTATATATACACATCTTTGTTGTTTAATGAGAATATCTTTGTAGTATGATGCTCGTGAACTCTCGACGTACAGTCTCAGTGGAATTGAAAGTGGCGCCAACACAAAGCAAAATCCGTAAAGAATGCGGTCACAATAGAGTTTCAAGTGCAATCAGAGGGTGGCCAAATGAGCCTCCATACACCACACTAGCACACAACATTATGCAAATGCACAACACCGACACATCGAATTCACCATTTACAACACACATTCCACATCATACACCACACTAACACCCACACCAAACATCATCAAAAAGGAAAAAGGAGTAGCGGCCCAGTCTCTTTTGGATACTGATCGCATTACAGTCAGCTCCCTTTCACTCTCCATATAACGGTACTGTTCAAAACTATTAAAAGCACGATAATTCAATAACGAAATGCGTCAGAAACGTAAAAATTTGTCGCCGGGATGGTATGACAAGGCTTTATATGGACCGGTGTAAAAATTGGACGATTGGCGTCGCACCGCCCACATTTTGGTAAAATCCCACATCTCGGGACCCGACCAAACCCATTTCGGTAAAATTTGGTACCTGACATAATTTTTATAATTTATGTCACCTTTTGAAAATAGCGAAATTGGACAATAACCACGCCTACTTCCCATATAGCACAATTTCAAATTCTACTTGATTTGTTCAGTTTCCTTTACAAAAATCAACAAGCAATTAATTAAACGGGATAAAACTTTGCACGAATAATATCTCTAGTGTGTGCCACCTTATGACCAAAAATTGTTTAAACCGAATAGAAACTGTTCAAGCCCCTAGGTACCGAATATGTCACTTCCTGAGATGTATAATTGAAATTCGGGATAGTACTTCTATTGCAATTGCATGTCCATATGTCAAAAATAGGTTGAATCAGGCCAGTACTTAGGCCCCATATACCAAATATAAAAATAATCGAACTTCTGGGTGACTTTGTACCCATATATCGGCCAATAAGTGAGTTATCTCAATGAAAATGAGAGAACTGGTTTTACGCCAGGGTTTTACGCATAACAATGTATCTTCGTGCCTAAAATAGATAAATTTAGTGAAAACATGGCCAAGCCCCTAAATAACTAATATCAGGATTTTCGAACATCCGGCAAACTTTACTCTATATGATTAGTTGCACACCATAAAGTACTTCCCTGGCTTTGATTCTTGTAAGTTGCAAGAGTATAAAATGTTCGGCTCCATCCGTACTTAGCCCTTCCTTACTTGTTATTTATTAATTTCGGTTAGTGAAAGTGGTCGATTTTACAGAGGGTATTGAGTAAAACAATCGCTTGCCAATTGCAATAAATGAAAGAAATTTACAAATGCTTGGAAGAGTGTAGTTGCATTGGTGAGATGTAGTCGGCATAATTAAGCAATTAAGTCACAAATGCTACTAAACCGAATTAGTCGGTCACCAGAGCGGGTACATGATAAGCATTTATATAGCAAAACCAGGTGGCACTCATGAAGTATTTGTCAAAGTGGCTTACCAACGGAAGTTGCTTAGATAAGCCCCACATAGCGGCGGATACATGTCGCATCAGACGGTGGTGTGATATCACAATGGTAATCACCAGTGGTGTAGCTAAGGGGGGGCGAAGGGGGCCGTCGCCACGGGAGTTATGTGTATTAAAACAACCGATTCCGATGAGTGAACAAAACTTAATGATTTATTGTAATTTTAGTTCGAGAGAATCGTAACAGTTATTGTAATAAGAATAAAAAGCTTAAAGAAAATAGGAAAATGTTGTCGGCAACTTAAGTGTAACATAATATACAATGTTTATAAACATAATTTTTGTTGACATGTTTACATACATAATTTCTCCATCGCCTAAATTTAAAACTCTCCTGAGTTTAATACTTATTTTAAATAAATTAACTCATTTAATTATTAAACTCATAATTTTGATGTTTTCCTTCAAATTTCAGTTGTCTTTTTATGTTTGAACTATGAACATTTTGTAAATTATTAAATCTAAACTTAGGTTCATTTTTATGTTGTAAAGATTTATAGTTTTTGATATATCCTTCTTTCCTATTATCCATAAATATTTCTCTATTTTTATTTCTTTTTTTAAGATAATTTGTTTTAAATTTTAAAATATTTTCATAAATAAATTTTTTATTACAATTCCCATATTCAACATCGATTGGTTTACATATGTCTTGTAACAGAATGATAGCTATTATTATAAAATTCTACAGCCTTACTCATTTTATCTTTTATGCTTAATTCTTTGTTTTCAATATACAAAATTCTTATTTTTTCCGTTAATGTACTATGGAGTCGCTCAATGTCACTATTGCATGTGTGGTTATTTGGCTTAACAAAATGTAAATCTATGTTTTCGGTTGTAAGAAAATCTTTTATATTAACGCTTTTGAACTCATTATCAGTTATAATTTAAAAAAAATTTCCTCTTTGGGATTTGTAATGTCGTAATTTTTCGATTATCGTTTGATTATTACGATCTTCCAGATAAAAAGCTGTTGCAAATTTCGAAAAACGGTCTTTAAAGGTTAAGAAATTGCATTTGGAATTTGTATACACATCCATATTTACTATTTGCTTTGTGTCCGTCGGAATATCTGTAAATTTAAAGTTTTCTTTAATAGAGTTGCGATCGTATTTATGTACATCTGCTACAAATATCGCAATTATTTATAAACTTCTGTATGCCTTCTTTGAGTTTAGGGAAATATATCAGCCGTTTTAAACCTTCATAATTTTCGTTTATGCCTGCATGTCCCGTTTCATTCTTATGGTATCTTTGGATCTCTCTATAAACTTGGTCTTCACTTTCTATTTCTTTTGCATTGTACGAACATCTTACAAATTTCACATTTCCGTTCCCTTCGAACAAGTCTACTATTTTTTTTTGTAAAATATTGTATTTATGATCGTCTAATGAAGTAAATATACCTACTTTTCCAGTACCTATATGTTCTGTTAATAAATGTTCGAAATTTGTTTCTAAGTCAGCTGAATTAATAAATATTTTCTTTTTGTTATGTTTATATTCAAAGTCTTTGATTTTATCATCTGTAAGAATTATTTGCGTTTTAAAACGATTAACAACTGTGTTAAGAATGCCAATATGATTATGAGTATCTTCTTCCTGGGGAATGTCTCGTCTCATGATCATCGGTATTATTATATAGAGAATCAGCTTGTTCAGTTGATGAGTTAAGTGTATGTATTTCATCGCATCTAATTCTACTCAAAAAGTCTGCAACATGATTATCTTTACCCTTTATGTAGTTAATGTTAATATTAAATTCGCTAAGTTTAATGATATACTAAGTATCTCGAATTTAGATCTTTTACATGTGATTTAACAAAAAGCCATCGCAGTGGTTGATGGTCAGAAAGAATGTCAAATTTAACCCCAAATAAATAAGGTCGAAAGTAACCAGTAGCCCAAACAATTGCTAATAACTCTTTTTCAGTGGCAGAATAATTTTTTTCATGGTTATTTAGGGTTCTACTAGCGAAGCAAATTGGATGATTGTCTTTCTGCAAAACTGCACCCAGGGCATAGTTGCTAGCGTCTGTTATCAGTTGAAAACGTTTTTTAAAGTCGGGGTACTTGAGTACGGGAGCTTCAGTTATTATTGTTTTAAGTTTTTCGAAAGCAGTGATGAAATTGGGATCATTAGGATTGACTTTAGCATCCTTTTTTAAAAACTTTATTAGTGGATAAGCTACCTTTGAGTAGTCGCGAATAAATTTTCTGTAATATCCGGTAACACTTTGAAACGATTTGATCTGCTTCACATTTTTTGGTAGTTGCAGCTTTAAAATGCAATCAACTTTTGCCGGATTGGGTTTCACTCATTCTGGGGTGAAAAATTTGCACTTATTAATTTGAATTTAAATTTGAATATCATAATTTGTTAAGAACATGCTTAATGTCGACGACATGCTCTTGTAAACTTGTGGAGAAAATTAAAATATCGTCAAGGTAGACGACGCACCTTTTATTAATATCGTTTTTTAAAACTGTATTAATTAGACGCTGAAATGTGGCCGGTGCATTTTTGAGCCCAAAATGCATTCGCGTAAATTCGTAGTGACCATGTGGGGTGGAAAATGTCGTTTTTGACCGGTCTTCCTCTTTAACGAGGATTTGGTGAAAACCCTTCGCCAAATCTATCGTGGAGAAATATTGAGCTCGGCCTAGTTTATCTAATATACTTTCAATATTAGGAATAGGGAATTTGTCTTCTACTGTTATTTGATTTAACTTTCGGTAATCTATTACTATTCTCCACTTATCCACCCCTAAACAATCCTTCTTTTTGGGCACTATCCACAAAGGTGCATTATAAGGTGATGCACTTTCCCTAATGATGCCTTGACGTAGCATGTCGTCTATCTGTCTATAAATTTTCTTCTCATGTACATGGGGGTATCTGTACATTTTACAGTAAACTGGTTTTTCAGACACGGTTTTAATTTCGTGCTCTACACAATTAGTATTACTTAATATTTCACCCTCCATAAATATTAAATCTTGGAAATCGTTTAGAATGGTCTTTAGTGCAGCTGACTCCTCGATATATACATATGTAGGTCACTAAACAGGTTATCCATTATTTTTTTCCCAAGGCTTATTGGTAAATTTCGTGCCTATTGTATGGAAAATTAGGAAGAAATTTTAATACACTATGGTTAATAATAACTACTTCTTTACTCATATCAATTACGGCTTGAAGAGGTTTTAATATATTTTGCCCTATTATTGCGTCGAATTGTTTATCTATAAAATCTGTTAATTTCCATGACATAGTGGCATTTTCGTTGAACTCAGTTGGTAAGTCGGTTATGATTTCATGATAAATATTTGATTTGAATTGCAACAATTTGTCTTGTTGTCAATTAAGGGAAGTGTCGTTTTGAGGCAATTGTGTGAAAATTTATTTCGTGATCATTTTCGTTATATTGAAAGTTGCTATGATTAGAATATTGTTGATAATTGTTGAAACGTTCAAATCCTTCTACATTTGTTCCTTGATCAAAATTAGCATCTGCGGTATTTACCTGTACGTGATCTACATCCATTTTCGATAGCGTACTACTTTGTGGTAACGCAAAGTTACGGTTTCTAAAACTATTCTTATAACTTCTGTTTGCTTCAATTATATTTGAATTTGGTTGCTCAAATTTATTTTGTCTTACAAATTGTTTCGTTTGGTTGTGATTACGATTAAAACTTCCATTTCTACTATAGTTCGCGAAGTTTTTGTTATTTTGGTAAGTATGATATGGTCTTTCGTTTCTATTATATGTATGTAGGCTTATTTTTTATGATATGATTTCTAATAAGTTCTTCTGTTTCTAATAAATTATAAGCATCTCTTAAAGAGTTAATACTTTTATTAATGATGACTGAAGCCAAATTAACATCAATATTGTTTAAAAATGTTCTTAATATAATTTTTTCAATTTTTTTTTGGGCTAAATTCAATAGGCTTTTCGTCATCGTACTCGAATTTCTCATTTAGTTTACATAAAATATCTCTTAGAGCTAAATAATAATTAACAATATCATTTTTATTTACTAGCATAAGTGCCTTTTGATACAACTGGTTATAAGATTTTTTTATACCAAAGTTTCGTATAAGAATATCTCTTACTTCTATCCATGTTAATGAGGGGCCAAGAGTTCGAACGACGTGCAAAGCTTCACCTTGAATCTTATTGATTATAATACGAAGAAATACGTAGGTTTTCTCTGGCGAATCCGTTGGAAAAAACTTTAAGGCCATGTCCACTTCTCTTAAGAACGAAGTAAGAGCGCATGAGTTGTCTCCTTTATATTCGCGAATGCAATGTGCATCTTTAATTATCTCATTTAATGTAAATGTTAAAGCACCGTTGCTCGTTGCCATGGTAAAGTTTGTCAGTTCAATTGTTCTTTATATATTATTTTACGCTTTGTTCGCTCTCCAATGTTTTTTTTTTTTTTGCGCCCACAAAACCGCTATTTGTGTACATAGGTTTCACAAAAATAAGTTTTGACGGGAAATCGGTGGCTTCTTTTGCTGGTTTTACCGATACTTGATTACGGGACTCTTTTAGTTTAATTTATTCTATTGTATTTTTATTTTTATTATTATTTTAATTTTTATTTTAATTTTATATTCATTTTATTTCATTTTGTTTTATTTCTTTTTTATTTCTCTGGTTTCACATTTTCACACTTATAACTGATGGAAATGACCAAAAAAGTCACGTTCTAGTGTTTTTTTTCTGAGCGATAAAATGCAATAGTTTTTCTTTACTTTTAAATCCACACACTTTATTGTTTTTTCTTTAATAGCTAGTCTCACTGTATTTATAACAATTAGTCATACACTTGTAAATATATTTAAATATATTTTTGTGATTATTTTCTTTTCCGGTTCTTTTTTTTCGACTGCGCCAGTTATGTGTATTAAAACAACCGATTCCGATGAGTGATCAAAACTTAATGATTTATTGTAATTTTAGTTCGAGAGAATCGTAACAGTTATTGTAATAAGAATAAAAAGCTTAAACAAAATAGGAAAATGTTGTCGACAACTTAAGTGTAACATAATATACAATGTTTATAAACATAATTTTTGTAGACATGTTTACATACATAATTCGGGCGCAACGTCTTGGGGGCGGCAAAACGATCTTCGCTGTTTTTTAATATTCGGAAAAATACTTCAACAAATTTTTTTACAAAATTTATTATAAAAGATAAAGAGTTGTACACTGCCAATGTAATAATCTGAATAACAATGAAAAGTATTAATTTTTACTCGAATACTCTTCAGTCTTTGAATATCTTTTGGCTTATATCTTTCTTCAAAATAGTGATAGAAAAGTGTACAAGATATAGGGCGAAAATGAGTTTTTTCTATGGCTTTTAATAACATGTCTTGTAAATTTACTATCAATTTCCTCAAAAACCGTATTGTGATAATTTGGGAACTTCAGAATTTGCGTGGCTTCTAGTTCCTAAATTTTACATACTTAATATTGAAGATATTTTTTAAAAATTCACTTTTGTTCGAAACACTTCATGAAACTTGTAGGTAGATAGATAAAGGGGGGCGGCAGAACATCCTTGGCCCCGGGCACCCGAAGTTGTAGCTACGCCACTGATAATCACAAAAATCTCACATAAGTTTCACAACGGCGGATGTGGTGGGACTAGAAAGAAGTTTCCTTCCAGTTTTCACACATTGATGTACCCTATTCAGGATATATAGAAACAAGGTATTCTATTATTATTAGTTAATATTTCTATTATTGGACGAACTTTTCTGGCCAAATATGTAACACAACTAAACTTCTGCTTTTAAAATAATACGTCAACTGAGTTGAGCTTACCAAAATATTTTATATCGAACTAAGTTGTTTAAATACAACTGAAAGTAAGCAAAATAAATAAATAAGTTAAGTAATTAATTAGTGAACTAAGGGGTAGTTTGTCAAACACTTTGGCAGGTGTTTATTTAATTAATAATTTAATTTAATAAAGCGTAACATAGAAAACATACGACCTTTACTTAGTTTTGCCCAAAATGGGTGGAACTTTACTCATATTGTTAGTATTTTTTTATTTATGTTTAAGCCTATAAACAAGAGAACTGAACTGTAATGAGTTTTCACTTCACAATGTCTGATAAATTCTAATATTTGAATTAATTCTCAGTGAGGTGATGAGAAAAAACTTGTACAAGGTCGGCTATGTTATATCTGTGTTGGCAGCAGAATAATGCCAATAATAATAATAATAATAATTGTTAATTTTATCACTTTTGAATAAAAATGCTGAATTTTATTGATTATGATAATAAGAAGCACTTTTAGAAATGATATGCAAAAATATATTTATATAAACGAATAATATAACAGATTATATAAGCAACTAAGACATTGTTGTTATTGCTTCAGAATTTTTTCAAAACAATCAGTACTAAGTGTATCCGTAGAGAAATTTAATATAAATCAATTAATGAAGTAGTTACATAAATAATAAAAATAATATTTCTAAAATATACCATGGTAATAATAAGTATGACGGTATTTTCATTGGAAAATATAGTCTGAGCTAAATCTAAACATTATTCAACGCTTATTTACACTTGTATTGGACCATCCTTCATATGGTAGCGTAGGTACTAAAATTTCATCAATTCATACCAATTACTCGAAAGTAATTCGTTTTACCTTGTCTTCGTACTAATGTTAATGGAATATTACGTATACGCCATATCGAACCTACTCTCCCAAGGCATCAACACTAATCACTGATTAAGATTAAGTTGGCAAAGAAAATTGGGCCACAGTAATTCAAATGAAAAGTATACCATTCATCAACAGAAATTCGAAACTATTTCTAGACAAATTAACTTATGAATTACTCAATTTATTACTAAATCCATAAAACATTGTCGATATACGTAACTTGTGGACATACTATATATGTATAATGATATTTATATTGTGTTTATTTCAGACTTGCACTGCAAGACTTGAATCAAAGCAACTAGAGAATATTTGTTTACACATTCATATATTTATTGTCATTACATGGAATACATGTGTTTGTGTGCATACAAATATACAAAAGCAGCGATCCAAGATTCTCTACAAATACCTTTATTAACAATTTACCTTCACCCGGAAGTTGTTTCCTATCTAGTTTCATACAATGTTGCGGTAAAATTATTTTAGGATATATAACATAGAGTGCACATAGAAGTACAGAAGAGCCTGTTTGTACAAATAGCAAAAATCAATTGGTACTGAGTCGCCAGTACTCAAAATTCGACCAATAGAAAATTCAGTTTTTTTGTAATTATAATAGTATTAAATTTTATCGAGTTTGAGCAAAATGTGATCAAAATCTAAAGAGCAATGTAGAAAACAATCATTCAGACAAACTCTACTCTCATTATTGGTGGACGCAATTCCCCTATAATGACTTGCTCCGATAAATTTGCTATAAACAATTTCATTTGGTGCACAAACACCTTCGTACTATTTTGACGCTTTTACATGAGACTAAAGCAAATTTAAGCGGAATTTCGATTACTTTGGGAGTCACCATACATATCCTAGTAAAATATTTATATCTTCCTCGTTGTATTTCACGTTAAGACTTTCGACCAATAACATTGTTTGTGCAGAGACAACGAATAAAAATGTATGGCCAAAATCACATGTACATAAGCATGTGCTGTCAAACACATGATCAACGGTCAATGCGGTATTCAACACAAGCCCTGCTTGTAGTAGTTGTAGCTGCTAAATTTGCACCTCACTACACCCTAAACAGGGTATATTAAGTATGCCTCGAAGTTTGTAACACCCAGAAGGAAGCGTCGGAGACCCTATAAAATATATACATATGTACATAAATGAACAGTATGTTGAGCTGAGTCGAATTAACCATGTCCGTTTGTGTATCTGTCCGTATGTCTGTCCTTCTGTATATATGCGAACTACTCCCTCAGTTTTTAAGATATCGTTTTGATTTTCTCTTCAAGCAGCTGCTCATTTGTCGGAACTGCCGATATCGGACCACTATAACATATAGCTGCCATACAAACTGAATGATCGGAATCAAGTTCTTGGATGGAATACTTTCACAATTGACAAAGTGTCTTCACGAAAGTTGGCACAGGTTATTTTCTAAGATAATAACGTAATATACGAAGAAATTGTTCAGATCGGCTTACTAAAGCATACAGCTGCTATAAAAACCATACGATCTGAATCTAGTGCTGGTATGGAAAACTTCTGTATTTGACAAGATATATTCACGAAATTTGGTATAGATTATTTTCTAAGGGAACAATGTAATCTCCGAAGAAATTGTTCAGATCGGTTAACTATAGTATATAGCTGCCATACAAACTGAATGATCGGAGTCAATGGCTTGTATAGAAAACTTTCGCATTTGACGATATATCTTCACGAAATTTGGCATGAGTTATTGTTTAAATCGGCTCACTATAGCATATAGCTGTCATACAAACCGAACGACCGGAATCAAGGAACACATAGTTACTAAAAGAAATGCACCTATGAAGGGTATATTAGCTTCTTGTATTTTTCTTGTATTTATCTGTGTTCCCGTTAAAATATATACATCCGAAAAAATAACGACGTGCATTTCTGCACATCCTTTCGTTTTAAACGGTGTAAATTATATGTCAAAAAGGAAACACAATTTTTTTGTGAGCGTAATTATATGGTATATGTATACATAATGGTGAAAGAGGCGAGACATCTTATAAAAGTATATGTGGTATATATGTACAAAAGCACCAAAATTTGGCGAGTTGGCAGAGGAATGAACAAATTAATTCTGGGAAAGTATACAAATTACAAATTTGACAGATTTACAACTTTGTAGCCACAAAATACGTAGATATGTATGATATGTATATATATATTTTTTTACATGGTGTATATATTAGGATGTGTCATTCTGAGTCAACCTTTTTTTTCAACTGAAAAACAGGCTAAAAACTTTCGAAAATGTGAAAAAGAAAGTCACTCAAAAGATGAGCTCTTAATATTAATATTAAGAGGTGCCTCTTTCAAATTTTCTGTTTTCCATATAAATAACATGGAAAACAAGTATCAAAATGTGCAGTTATGTTCAAAATAATAGCAGTACGCATATTTACAGGAAGTTATGGTAATCTTCTGGTTTTATATTTGAAAAAAAAAAAAAACATGTAAGGAAGGGCTAAGTTCGGGTGTCACCGAACATTTTATACTCTCGCATGATAAAGTGATAATCGAGATTTCATTATCCGTCATTTACATATTTTCAAATACCGTATTTCTGTAAAGTTTTATTCCGCTATCATCATTGGTTCCTAATGTATGTATATACTCGTATTATACAGAGAAGGCATCAGATGGAATTCAAAATAGCGTTATATTGAAAAAAGGCGTGGTTCTTAACCGATTTCACCCATATTTTGTACGTGTCATCAGGGTGTTAAGAAAATGTTACATACCGAATTTCATTGAAATCGGTCTAGTAGTTCCCGAGATATGGTTTTTGGGCGGGGCCACGCCCACTTTTCCAAAAATATTACGTCCAAATATGCCCCTCCCTAATACGATCCTTTGTGCCAAGTTTCACTTTAATATCTTTCTTTATGGCTTAGTTATGACACTTTATAGGTTTTCGATTTCCGCCATTTTGTGGGCGTGGCAGTGGGCCGATTTTGCCCATCTTCGAACTTAACCTTCTTATGGAACCAAGGAATACGTGTATCAAGTTTCATCATGATATCTCAATTTTTACTCAAGTTACAGCTTGCACGGACGGACGGACAGACGGACGGACAGACGGACGGACGGACAGACGGACAGACAGACATCCGGATTTCAACTCTACTCGTCACCCTGGTCACTTTGGTATATACAACCCTATATCTGACTCTTTTAGTTTTAGGACTTACAAACAACCGTTATGTGAACAAAACTATAATACTCTCCTTAGCAACTTTGTTGCGAGAGTATAAAAATAATTTTTTAGTGGTGGTTATTGTGCGGAGGTTATTATACGAGTATGTGCACGTGATGGCTGCCAGTATCGATGGTAAACTCGATTCCGATTCTACTCGATAATCGAGTTTTTTGTAAAATAATGAAAAGTATATTAAACTTAAATATATTTTCTATACAATGACTTAAGAACTTTGAAAAATATCAAAAATTAACAAAATGGCGTAATTTTGAAAAAAATCGGTATTTTAGGTAAAAAAATTGTCGTTTTTTAATGCCAAATTGACAATTTTCAACCAATCAAAAAGATCGTAAGTCATTGTATAGTAAATGTATTCAAAAATACCTAGTTTTAATTTTAAGCCGATCGGCCAATTTCTCGTTGAGTTTTTACGCCAGCAATTTTTAAAAATGTCGTTTGGAGAAAAACGTGTTTAAAATTTCACTTATATACGTGTGCACCTCCGAGCGGTCGCTCTTTAGAACACTGCCATTCAAAAACTATTCAAGATACGACTTTCCCGATTTCACAGGACATTTATGGAAATATAAGCTATCGAAAAAGCAAATAAATTTTTTTTTTTTTTATTTTTGAAAGTGTCACACTGGTATAGCCCCTTAAAATGTTGTTATACTAATTAGAAACTTTTTTTACCCTGAACAGGGTATATTAAGTTTGCCACGAAGCTTGTAACACCCAGAAGGAAGCGTCTGAGACCCAAATGATCAGTGTGTTGAGAAGAGTCGATTTAGCCATCGCCGTCTGTCTGCCTGTCCGTCTGTCTGTATATGTATGAATTAGTCCCTCAGTTTTTAAGATATCGTTTTGAAAACGTCAGTTTCTCTTCAAGAAGCTGCTAATTATAACTATAACATATAGCTGCCATACAAACTGAACGATCGGAATCAAGTTTTTGTATGGAAAACTTTCACATTTGACAATGTATATTCACAAAAGTTATCACAGGTTATTTTGAATTGTTCAGATCGGCTTCTATAGCATATAGCTGTCATACAAACCGAACGATCCGAACCTAGTGCTTGTATGGAAAAGTTTCGCATTTGACGTGGTATCTCCACGAAATTTGACATGGATTACTGCTTAAGGTAATAATATAATATGCGAAAAATTGTTCTGATCGGATTACTATAGCATATAGCTTCCATACGAACTGCCGGTTACGTCTTTAGATTTATTTAAACACATATTTACTAAAAGAAATGCACCTGTGAAGAGTGTATTAGCTTCGGTGCAGGCGAAGTTAACGTTTTTTCTTGTTAGTATATCATTTCACATAAAGTAGTTACACATTTAACAGTTAAAATAAAACAACAACCAATTTTCCACATATTACAAATTTATTTTTACATGCTTCAGAGTGCCTCAAATTACGTATTTTCTGCTTTCACACGCCAAAAATTGTTTAATCAATTTCTTAGAGAACAATTAATTGCTATTAAATCACAACGTTGCACTTATTTTTAAACGTTGCGTGCCTGCCAGACGACCTGGCTTACCAATATTTTTTCATTTCTGTGTTTTCATTTGTATGATTGCTTTGTTTTTCTTATAATTAGATAGCAAAACAATCTTAATGCTTTGTTGGTAGAAATTGCACAATGTGCAAACGTTATAGCGTTTGGGGCATTGAAGCTGTTTAATTTCATATGTTGTATTCGATCGGAGTTTTTGGTTCTGAATGTAATATGAAATAATTTTATAATAGGTTTAGCAAAAACAAATGCAATAGATTGCTTTTTTAATATGTGTCGCGCGTTATGTAGGAGCGATTCGGTATCGCTTTATAGCGTTACGGGCGCTTGCATCCATCTTATAGTTCGGACCAATAATTACCACTTTACTAGTGAAAATCGACTAACCTAGTATTTAACGGGGTGGCCATTTTAGAGAGAATTCAATTTGTTGAGAGTTCACTTTACTAACGTTAAATTCACATGTGAACTGAAAATGCGATTGATCCCATTTAAGTGTTCATTGTTGTTACAACAAAACTATTGATGTGAAACTCGGTTATTAAAAATACGTAAATCTTATAATTGAATGCAAATAATGGATTTTTTTACAACCGCGTTATTGGCGATTCAACAGCTTTGAACATTATCAACACACACATACTCACCGTCACATTACACTATTTATGCCAACGTACGTTTGTTTTTATTTTATGCGCCAATTGTCAATTTCTCTTTTGTCGTTTGGGTTGTTATGACGGCGAAAATAATGCAAACTAATAATTGGTAAAATTATTTCCTAGGAGAATTCAGATGGATAGATATAATTAACACAAACAATGACAGTCCATGTTTAGACGTGAAACATGAAGCGGCTAACAGTCTTGTTAGAAGTAAATGTTGTCCGACGCGTTTCTTCCATTTTTGTTTCAAGAGTAAGCGAACTTAAAGTATTTTTAAACATAAATCTACATAGTTTTAGCATAAAAAATAAAAAATATTATATTCTAAAATAACTTTTGAGTTATTTAAACTTCCTACTTAACCTTTAACAGTCATTTGTCTGCAATCGCATGTTTTTTGCAATTTTTCGGCGATTTAAGTGTATAAATTGCTCGAACTGTGTGCTATTATATACATTGCGTGTAAATCGCCGTAAATTGAGGTTGAAGATTTGACAGTCATGTAAATTTATTTATCGCAAAATTGATAATCGCGACTCGCATGTGTGGAATGCCATGAGCTATAACAGCGTGGTAAAAATTAGAACGGAAACACCGTCAAACACCCAAGAGTTAGGTAAATGTAAATAGTAATAGAAATTTCGCGTCATTAGTAACCTACATTCAATCAAAGATGTACCCGTATATTATAAGCTCCTTTAATTCCATAATATTATTAAATGACCCCGCAAAGCATATTAAAATATTTACTTACACTTTCTAATGAATTACTCAAAAATTCCTTAATGATGGTTTGCTTTTAAGGCACTCCAATTAAATCAATAATCTTTTAATTTTTCACATTCTCTTTACAATGAATCTTTGCAGTTGCTATGCTATCCAATCTCAATTTGACGTTCAATTAAATTTACATGCTGGTCAGCGATTGGCCTTCTGTGAACTACAATATATTGCAAAATATCGAAATTTATAGCAATTCTGAGCTTAAACGCTACTCTAAAGGCGATATCAGTCGACAGGGGAGTTAAAAAACCACAGCGAAGGACTGTAGCAGTAACCCCAAACTGTTACGCAAATAAAATTAAATGTTTCACCTCCCATTTAACTAGCTATGATTTTCTATCTAATGTAACATTCACCTCCTTTTAGATATATTGCCATTATGAAGCCGTTGGAACCACGCTTGAGTAAGCGGTGCAATTTGGGCATTGCCGCGTTCATTTTGACTGCCGCAAGCATAATCGCATGCCCCATATTTACAACCGGCGAAGTTGAACTGAAGGATGATACCCGAATTGTACGCTACACCGAGTGATAATTCTACGAATCATTCACAACAGGAATATATGTAAGTAAGTGCTGCGTTATAAAAGAAGGTGGAATATATGCAATGGTATTAGCGTAAATGTTTGAGTACGTGTTCTTGTTACTAAAACAAAAGCAAATTTCATATACATACATATGGATGGTTCAATAAGTACTTAGACTCATCGCCTGAATTCATCATTAGTGTAAAAGAAATTTACTGTTTTATGGATAGTGGATTCTCCAAGGCGATGTATTATACTTAAAGTCTTCTTTTGATAGTGAATGGAAGATAGTGGGTCCACGGATTAAAAAAAAAAGGGAATAAAGTATATCCGTCAGCGGGACGATTTTTTTTTTTGAGTGATTGGATACTTACTATTATCCTTCAATGGTAGTGTTGTTTAAAGGCAACGAAACATGGATTCACAGGTACACACCTGAGAATAAGGAACGATCGAGACAGCTCCGAAGAACGAGATAGGCGATGACCGCCATTTCTTATGATTTCTATTGTCTGATATACTACTGTGCCTAAAAATAAGGTGACATTTGAATTTTAACTGCGCGCGTCGAAGGATTTGGAGAATTATTTTTTTTTTAGGTTGGTAGCACTGCCAGTCACATTTATGTCAAATTTCATGTCGAAATATTCATTAGTGTTTGAGATATGTGTCGTTTTGTGAGCTGCTAAAAGTGAGTTTATCGTTTTTTGCGATGTCGAAATTTGTTGAGCAACGAATTTGCATTAAATTTTGTTTACGGAACCAATTTTCTGCTGCGGATACGTTGAGGATGGTGCAGAAAGCCTTTGGTGATGAGGCTATGTCTTAAAAAAAATGTTTATAAGTGGTATAGAGAGTACCGAGCCGGCCGTGAACGTGTCGAAGACGAAGAGCGTCCAGAGCGACCATCAAGCTCAACCGACTAAGCTCACGTTCAACAAATCAAAGATTTAGTGTTGGAAAATCGTCGATTAACAATTAGAGACCTTGCTGATGAAGTTGGCATATCGAAATGCTCAGCCAATACCATTTTGAAAGATGTTTTGGGCCTCAAGCGCGTCAAATCTCGACTGGTACCGAAAACATTGAATTTTTTGGAAAAAAGGCGTCGCGTTGAAATGTGTGAAACGATGCTTTTCGACTACCAGTGTGTCATGAAACGTATTTTAACTGGCAATGAGACTTGGATCTATGCTTACGACCCCGAAACAACCGATCAATCTAGCGAATATCGTGCCAAAAGGGAGCCGAGACCAAAAAAATCGCGCCAAAGTCGCTCAAAAGTCAAGGTCATGTTGACTGTTTTCTTCGATTATCGTGGTGTTGTGCATTATGAATTCCTTCCAACTGGTCAAACAGTCAACAAGGAATATTATTTGAACGTTATGCGTCGTTTGCGTAACGCTATCCACCTAAAAAGGCCGGAATTGTTGAAAGACAATTCTTGGTTTTTACACCACGATAATGCACCATCCCATACTGCCCTCGTAATTCGTGATCATTTCGCCAAAAACTCAACCCATATCGTTCCGCAACCACCGTATTCACCTGATCTGGCGCTGGACGACTTCTGGCTATTCACCAAGATCAAAAGACCGCTCCGGGGACACCGTTTTTATACGATAGAGGAGATTCAAGCCGAAGCGAAGACGGAACTGAAGGCCATTCCGGAAAGTGACTACAAAAAGTGTTTCGAAGATTGGAAAATCCGTTGGTATAAGTGCATTGCATCGGGAGGGGATTACTTTGAAGGGGATGAAATTGATTTGGAAGAATAAATAAAGAAATTTCAAAATAAATACATTATTATGTATTACTATATAATTTTGTACTTGCAACTCAAAATCTTTTTCCTCGCAGAGTATTACTTATGACGGAATTAATGTATAACATCTCTCCATAGCTCCACCCCAAAATTTAAAAGTGGATCGGCGCCTGACAACTTGTGCAATTTGATTCAAATTGAAAGATAGGATAGCCCACATCTCAATTCATAATCGCAGTATTATATTATTGCAAATTATTTGTATATTATTTGTCTGTGATTAATTGTGACTGTCAAATAATTGTTTGTCAATTATTTGAAATAAAATAATAGTGGGATTATAAATTGAGATGTAAGCTATTCTATCAATAGACAATTAATTTTCAATAAAATATTCACTTATTCTTAATTTTTCAATTTTTGATGTTAGCATAACCGGCAACGTGTTACTTAGACTGAAATTTAAATTAAATTCATATTATGGTGAAGGTAATACAGTGAAATTATTCTGGCTTTTAAATTATTAGTGCCTGATTGTTCAAAACTGTTTAATTAAAATACATTATATTATATACATACATGTAAGTATTGTCACATAGTTACATTATTAAATTTACTGTGCATCAAATCACAATGTATGATATACATTTGTATTTTGATGGTAAGAGGTACTAAGTCTTCAGGATATACGCTGACGGACAAAAGTTTTGGCTCAGTGGGTTTTTTTTTTGTTTTGGGGTTTTGTGGGTTGTTCATAGATCCGTTAATATAAAAGGAAGGTTCAAATAATGTACTAGTCATTTACTGACCTTTATCTTATCTATCACTGTGCTTAATTTCGTTTATGTAATGCTTGTGGTTGTTTTGCTACAATAATTTGAATAAAAAACGAATATATGTATTTCTCTGGAATAAAGTATTGACACAGTTAGAAATCACGGAAATAATTCCATTGATTCTGAGTAAAAAAAAAGGACTGACAATAACAAGTGACCGTATGATGCTATACCACATAATAGAAACCGTTAACTTTTAAAGTGATATATAGTCTTGCGTAGCGTGCATTAATTACTACAATTCAGTAAAATGCAGATATTTTAAATTTCATTCCGCCAATAAAAGCTATGCCAAAATTGGTAAAATAAATAATGAAGTTAAGTCGTTTTACCACTCGGAGCATAATCAAGCGTTTTAAAGATGTCCGTTGTCTTCAAAGTTGCGAACAGAGCTATGGATTTCTGGGACAAAGTCTTGTTCACAGACGAAAGTACTATAAATTTAACATTTTCCAAAGCGACGGTCAAATGCGGGTATGGATAAAGGCAAATACTGAATTTGACAAAAGCAATGTTAGTAATATCGTAAAGCATGGACGTGGTGGAGTCATGGTTTGAAGATGTATAGCGGCGTCAAGCGTTGGGAACTTAGTATTTTGAGTAATGGACAAAGCTTCATACAAGTATATGACCATATTGAAAGAAAACTTGCAAGAAAGAGTAAAAAAGCTGATTCTTGGGAATCAGCTCCATGTCAAATCGATTAAATCAAATTTGTCATTATTATTATTAAATTGGCATTTTTCTCCCATATTTTAATGTATATTCTAAAACATTTGTCCACTGAAATATATTCGTTTTTTATTTAAATTATTGTAACAAAACAACCACTGATATACGTATATCATAAATAAAATTAAGTACAGTGATAGATAACATAAAGTTGAGTATATGACTTCCACATTATTTGAACCTACCCTTTTAATTTGCGAAACTGCGGAGAACTGAAGGAACCACCATCAGCTGCGCCAAAGCTTTTGTCCATCAATGCATGTAACTAAATTTGGTTATCAAGCTATTTATTTTATGCTTGCTTCTCATGTTATTGATTTATTTATTAATGATAGTTAATCGATTTACAAAGACTTATATACCAATTTGCAGATAATTTAACGGTGGTCAATAATGCTATCTCCAAAATTTAATTAATACATAATAATCCATACCAAATCGACCACTTTTGAATCCGACCCCTTTAGATTTTGCTGAAACTTATCCATCCTTTTCTACCCTTTGAAAGTATTTTTGAGAATTTTTTCAAAATTTTTCATCCAACTTCAAAAAAGTTAAGAATTTTTCCAAAAAATGGCTTTTTTATTTTCAAATAGCCATAACTTTTGTAGAAATTGACTTTTGGGGACCTTTTTTTTAAAATGTTTGTTTTTAAATGAACTTTTCGAAAAAATACACAAAAAAAAATTTATAAAATATTCGGTTTTTTTAAGTAAAATCGTGATTTTTGGGAAGTTCGCCATTTTTAGGAAGTTCGCCTTTTTTTTGTTTTGTTTTTCCTCAAAAAAAACTTTAATTAATTTGACAACTATTCCTGCTAATCCCGGAGTGGGTCGATTTTTTTTATTTTATTTTTTTATTTTTTTCATTTTTGAAAATTTGACAATTTTTTTTTAACTATCGAATATTATCCAATAATTAATGCTAGGTCTCAAGATGTGTGATGGTGTTGTGAGGCTGATTATGTTCACCACAAGTTGAGCGAAGCTCGCGATATACATTCTTTACAGAACGTGAATTTTATAATACCATACTGAACAAAACTAACATGAATCCCATGTCAGTAGGAAACGGTGTACCATTCCCTTCGGTACTACGGTCAAGTATTACGTCTAGAGGATGTTTGAGCAAAGTTAATACGTTTGTAGAAGTCTGAATACATTATGTTATAAATGTTGCTGCTGCTCTCGGGCTGTCGGCTCTCTTGCTCGTATTGAGGACAATGGAACAACGTATGCTCTACGTTCTCAATTCTCTCACCACCGCAGTTATTGCATATATCACCATGAAACAGTCCTGTGAGAATTTGAGTTAAATTGGCCAATGGCGGAATGAGTGGGAACGTCAAACGTTCATTTCGATTGTTTTCTCAAAGTCTTTGCCAACTCTTCACAGTGTCTGTCCGAGCTTTTTTCTTTACGGTTCTGGGTGGTATGTCCGTTATCAGCTATTTAATCTATTTGGCTAAGAAATATAAAGGGTGTTTGCTTTGGTGTACGGGCATTAAGTATCATTCAGGTTAACATTCTGCATTTATGATACCTTTTCACAGATGTAATCCAAGTGTTTTTCAAAGGACATTCTTGCATTAAGAACAATTCCTTGATATTTAAGGGCTGGATTTCAATCATCTGTAGTTTGAAATGTGTCACTTTCAATATAATATTTGTGAATATCACAGTGTTATTCGGTGTCTGAACTCAAATGTCTCTAAATTTCTGTGTTGAACTTGAAAATCAAGCATATTTGAGTAATAGGTTCTTTAAAAAAGACTTTCTACATTGTGGATGGCAAATTGACTTTAAATTTTTTATAACTTTTATAGAGAATATTTTTTGCTTTTTGACTTTCATTTGCCATTTTTCAATATGTGATTATTTCGTATTTTGTATAAAATGTTCAACCTTTATTTATCTGTTAGAATTCTCAGCCCGTCTAGTTTGAAATTTTGAAATTAGTGTACTGTCTCGGAGAGAAGTGGAGAAATTAGCATCAAATGATCTACTTTTGGTTGCCCCAATATTTAATTAAAACCTCCCTCATTGCATTCAACAAACTTAAACGTGTTTTCAAAAGAAAAGACTGTATGTCGACTAGTGCGTTAGAATCTGCTATCGATTGTCCAGTGAGAATTTTATGACATTTCATTAATTGGAAGTGAAGTTATTGCGTTTCAAGTATCAGTATGTTTGTGTTATCGGTGCGAAAATGAGATTCGAACAAAGAGCCAACATTAAATTTTGTTTAAAAATTGGTAAAACTTTTGCCGAAACGTTTCAATTGATGAAACAAGTTTACGGCGATGATTGCCTATTCCGTAGCAGAGCGCACGAGTGGTCTCAACGTTTTCAAAGTGGTCCAGAGGACATAAATGACGATCAACATGTGGGCCTATCAAAATCCGTGATCACCGAAAATTCCATCGAAACTGTGAATTCATCAAAAATTAGCCGAAATCATCATTGAAATTCATGGAAATGACGACCAAAAATTGCTCAGAATCCAACATTCGAAGGACATTATTAAAGAGGTTTATTTGACCAAAAGTCATATTTAAACCATTAACCACTCCCCGTAATCACCTGATATGGCACCGTGCGACCTCTTCCTTTTCGGGAAAATGCATTTGCCCATGAAAGAAAAGCGTTATGCAGACGTAGAGGCCATTCAAAGGATTGCACCGGCATACTGTCGGCCGTACCGGCCAAGGAGCTAAAACACTCGTTCGACATGCTTTTGGACCATGCAAAAAGCTGTATTGAAACAGGAAGAAAAGACCATTTGTTCTGTTTTTTTTAAGTCATGTTTACTTTGTAGCGCACCTTGTATAACCATTAACAGAATTTCTGAAGATCTGGCTGAGGTATGATTGGTGATTGTATGTGAGGTACTTTCGTTTTTCTAACAAACTTATTCCGATTTTTTCGGTCAGTGTATATGTTATATAGAGTATATGAAAATATAAAATTTCTTAGATAATGATCATCTTTATGACGTTTTACATCTTATGGCATTTCCTTGGCATTGATTTCTTCAAGTTGAGAAAGTATAAAATGTTCGGTTGCGCCCGAACTTACTCCGTGCTTACTTGTTATACTCTAGCAAACTGTTGCTACAGGCTATAATAGTTTTGTTCATCTAACGGTTGTATGCATCACCTAAAACTAAGCGAGATAGATATAGGATTATAGTCATACATATATTAAATACATATGTACCATTTTTGTCGACCACTTTTTGCCATTTTTCCGCTAGAGACATTATTCCAACAGTGTAAATCGAAATTTCGAAATTTCCAGAACGGGAGCGAGTGAACCATTGTTGTGCTACACCAACTGACACAGCATCGCCTCCGTAAACATCAAAAATTTCATTGGTGGCTTGTGTGGCATTCTTCCTTTTTTATACAAATATTTCATAATATAGCGAATTTCTTCATTATTTTCACTCAGTTTTGAACAGCTGTTGAATCGTTAGGAGCTTGTGGATTGTGAATTGAAACAAGAGAAATTTACCAGAAATATTAAATTTCACCTCCGAGAAGGTATAAGAGGGCTTTAAAGGAGCCGGGAATTAACTTTCACTTTCCAGTATATAAATCAAGAATCAAGTAATATATCAGGATACAACTTTACATTAATACTGCCTTTAAGGTGGGTCATCTTATGACTAGAATTTGCCCAAACCCAGCCAAAAATGTTAAATCCCTAGGTACTAAATATGTGGTCAAATATGTGAACCCCAGTGTCAATAGTTGACCTTTTACCGAAAATACCGTTTAATGTGTCATATGTGTAATTGAAATTTGAAGTTTATCCTTTTCAGTATGTCTGTTTGTTAAAAATGGGTTGAATTGGGCCAATAACTTCTTTAGCTCGCAAATACCTAATATAAAGTTAGGCTGACTTTATACTGCATATATCGGTCAATATGTGAGTTAGCTTAATAAAATTGAGAAAAATACGCTCTTTTAACAACGGTGGTTGGTGGGCTTATGCTTACATTTTTGTGTGTTCTACATTATTTTAACAACAAGTTTCAACAGTCGGCAAGTTAATTTAATCAGGAATTTAGAGCAAGAACAGATAGTTTTCAGTGAATTCAGTGTTCACGATAAGATGCATTTTCTTGCTTTTTGTTAACTATGAGACAACAAAATATGGAATGTGCAGTTCAATTTGATGCATGTTTTTGCGTTGCCCTGGTAGGTTGGTACTATTTTTTGTATTTAGAAAATTTAAATCGTTAGGAGTATGTGAATTGTGGATTGCAACAAGAGACATTTACGGACTCTCGAATATTTAAAATATTTCCATCGGGCGATGTGGGAAAGGCTGTAGAGGATGTGAAGCTTCCATTCGCCATGGCCATCCAGGCCGGTATAGTTTTAACGTCCTGTTTTACATTATCCGCTTTTTCATATTTCCAATGAAATTACCAAATTTAGCACGAAAATTTAATGAATCCAACAATTAGTTTAAAATTAATAAATACAGATATCAGGAATTCTTATTAACTTTTTTAGGAATATTTACTTAAATAATTCATTTTTAAGGTATTATCTATAAGCACAAATTTGTATTAAGAAATTAAAAATACTGTATGATAAGTAAAAGCTACGGACGTTTCAATTTCACATTTGGCGAAAAACTAACGAGGAATCAACGCAGTATGCGACCGACTCCAGCTTATTTTACGGATAGTATCGCGCAAACGACTCATAACACTAAAATAGTATTCCTTCCTTGGCTCACCTTTGCGCGATATTGGGCGGATTGATCTTCTGTTTCCGGGTCGTAAGTATAGATCCGAGACTCATCACCAGTAGTAGTTTTATTTCAAAATGGTTTTCAGTCATCCTTCCTATATTCCAACGATGCCAGTAAAATCTCTAACTGTTATTCTTCTATTCTCAGGTAAGGCTGAGCTCAGGCTACTACCGGGGTCACAGCTGGCGGATAGTGGACGGCCTACGCTAAGTAGGTCAGCTGCGAATAGTAATACGCAGCCCCCGACCAAGAGCTGCAGGAGAGGAGGGCTTGGCTTAAAACGCCTCGCGCGCCCAATGAACCTCCCGCGAAGAGGCGAGAAGATGCCGCCTTCAAATAAGCGTCCACAACCCCACCGGGGCTGCACCGAGGGAGAACCTACCCACGAGAGGGAAGCAACAAAGCGACGAGGGACACAGCGACCAGCACCAAAGGTGCACAGAAGACGAAGAAAACCCCTGGGCAAGAGCCCATCAGAATAGAGACCAGTAAGATTCTGATTATGGAATACTGGAAAACCGAAACGGATAAGACCGACAAAGGGCTGGGGAGGGCAGTTTTCTGTCACCTCAGTAGATAAGAGTGACATCTTATCGAAATGGCTGGCAGGCTAATACTGCTCTCACCTCCGTCTCGTTAAAGCCATGGCAGGTCTTCAAGTACGTTCAATACACGACGCCTGGTTCGTGCCCGAACCTGGCTCTGAACACAAGCTCCCATAAGGGCTTGTGTCAACTCTTGCGTGGCCTCCCTGCTTGCATAGATAACCACGGGGTTCATAAAGGGCAACTGCTACAACGTGCGGAGATAGCGGCTTGAAGCGGAAACCCAACAGAAAAAATGAATACACCGCAACTACAACAAAAAACCCAGCAGAGGGAACAGCAAAACAAAGACGTAAAAGAAGAGGAATACGGAACGGTGTTCCGCAGAAGCAGCAGGATACTCAGATCCCCCATACTCATCGGCACCCCAAAGCAGACGGACAAAACTGGCGAAAAGACAGACTCAAGGGAGACTCTGGCCCCACAAGCAGCACCGGCAAAGCAAGGAGAAGGGAAGAGTACCCCAGCTGCCACTAAAAACGGAAATCAGAACTCGCCGAAACAAGAATACATCACCCAAATGAGACGAGCAGAAGAAGAATCCCTTGAAAAGTGCAAGAGGATAGTGCAAAAAATGAAGTTGGCGATGGCGAAGCAAAAGAACGTCAGCATGGACGTAAAGAACGGAGCGGCACAGCTAGACGAGCTCTTCGACGTCTTTAAGAGCTACCGAAGAAATTGGCTCACTGCGGAAACCGAGGAAAGGCGGGTACACCTAAGCAGACGCATCGCGACCCCCGAGTCAGCAACCTCGAAGCGGCGTGCGACAAGCCCCGTGGAGCCGCGAGAAACAGTGCGACCACGACACGAAAACGACAGCCAGTAGCAAAAAGTTTTGCCTAAAAAAGCCAGGAAAACTCACGTCAACGAAGGAACGAGGGAAGAAGCGCTTAAAAACGCAAACAAGAGGCAACCAGCCAACAACATGGCCGCAAACCAGAAAGGAAATAACAGGCCGAAACGACAAACAGAGGCCGTTATAATAAAACCAGCAGAAAGAAACAGCTACGCCGAAGTCCTCAAGAATATCCGTAGCAAGGTAGATCTCAAAGAGGCAGAAGTCAAAGTCAAAGGGATCCGCAAAACAAGAGCCGGAACCCTATTACTAGAGCTAGAGAAGGGACAGTCCACAAAGACCAGCTTCTGTGAGGCACTTAAATCCACTCTCAAGGAGACTGCAACTGTAGCCGACCTTAAAACTAAGGTTACTATAGAAATTAGAGACCTCGACTCGCTGACAACAAAAGAAGAAGTAGCAGGGGCTGTCAAAGAAGCACTACAGGACCCCACCGAAGGCTTGGCGATCAACATAACAGCTCCTTACACTAGAGAGCAGGTAAGGGCATATGTAACGCTGGACCAGAAGATAGCAGCTCAACCGCCGCTATATGGCTACCACCAGGGAGTAATATCAGGACTGTAAACAATGGGAACGGCAACGGCTTCGTCTGGGCCAAAAGCTACCTTTTTACAGTAATCAGCTGCTACTTGACGCCAAGCGATAATATACAGGAATTCTAAGGAAAGCTCGACAACATAGAGGATACAGCCAGGTCTATAGAAGGTCAATTGATTATCGCCGGAGACCTAAATTCCAGAGCCGTAGAGTGGGGTCTACCAAGCACGGACTCGAGAGGAAAGCGCATTGTTGAAATGGCTGCGCGGCTAGGGCTAGTAGTGCACAATACGGGAAATGCAACCACGTTTAGAAGACTGGGATGCGAGGAAACCACACCAGACATTACCCTATCAACAGAACGCATGGCAGGCTCAATAGAGGATCCTGGAGGATTACACTGGCAGCGATCATCACTACATCTCATTTATGATCGACACGGCAACAAGCACTAACCAGCAGAGGAAAACAACTGGAACACGAAAGTGGAACATTGCGAAGCTAGATACTTCGAAATTAATCTCCGCAATAGACGACCAAAACCCATCTAGCAACTCCCCCATAATAACAAGAGCCTGTCAAAAAGCAATGTCCAAGGCCTCCCACAGCAAACATAAAGCAGCTGTTTACTGGTGGACTGAAAATATAGCCCAACTCAGACGGACATGCCTCCGCCTTCGCAGATCCTACACGAGATCCAGGCGTAGAGGAGCCGCAACTCAAGAAGCCGATCAATACAAATTAGCAAAGAAGAAATGGGAGGAACTACGCGAGGATATAAATAGAAACCCCTGGGGACTCGGGTATAAAATAGTGATGAAGAAACTCTGCGCTCGAGCAAAGCCACCTGATCTAACCGCTGCCAAAATGGATAACATTGTGAACACACCATTCCCCACACACGAAACAAGGGTTAGGGACCCAGAACACATCCTAAGACCGACGCAAATCCCCCGGTTTACCCTTGAGGAGCTGCACCTAGCCACTGTAAAGCTCAAAGCCAACAAATCCCCCGGACCGGACGGAATCCCATCAGAAATTCTCAAATTAATCGCTGCAGAGCGCCCAGAAGTACTACTAAACATGTACAACGCTTACCTTGAAGCCGGAATATTCCCTGAACCCTGGAAAAAGCAATGGCTGGTTCTAATCAGTAAGGGAAAAGGAGACCCCAATTCGCCATCAGCATACCGCTCTCTATGTATGCTTGACAAAGCGGGAAAGCTATACGAAACCCAGATATGATCGACGCTCTCGAGAAAAGCTTTAAGGTACCCGACTACCTCAGGGCCGTGGTGCGGAGCTACCTTAGCAACAGGAAACTGCTATACGAAACTAAAGAGGGATCACGACAGATAGCGGTCACGTCAGGAGCAGCACAAGGATCCATCCTCGGACCAGACTTATGGAACATTAGCTATGACGCTATATTAAAACTAGAAATGCCAGATGAATCGTATTTAATAGGCTACGCCGACGACATTGCAGCAGTAATCACAGCAAGGGACACAGAAGAAACGCAAAGAAAGCTGAACCAGGTCATGATACGAACAGTGTCCGGCGAGGCAATATTAGTTATAAGCGGAAATGCCCCAATTGACCTTCTAGCACACGAAAGGAAAAAGCTGTGGGAGCTAAAGCAGTCATCCGATAACAACAAAAGCGCAATAGAACAAATAAAGAAAGAAACATTAATAACATGGCAACAAAGATGGGACACCGAAAGTCGCGGCAGATGGACGGCCAGGCTCATAAAAGATCTAGACTCATGGACAGGCCGAAAATTCGGAGAGGTAGATTTCTACACAACCCAGCTGTTATCCGGTCACGGGTACTTCAAAAATTACCTCCACAGAATGGGAAAAGTCGAAGAGCCGTCATGCCTATATAACGACGCGACAGAAGACGACGCTGAACATACATTCTTCGAATGTGCGCGCTGGCAAGGAGAACGCACCGCTGTAGAGGACCTGGTTGGCCCAATAAACGCGGACAATTTAGTCAGCGTTATGTTGGAAAGTGAAGAAAACTGGGGCATCATCAAAAAATTCGCTGCACTCTTGCTACGCAGAAAAAAGCGGGACCTGGACGCAGGTGCGTAGATGTAAATCTCTCAATGAGAAGAATGGAACACCACCTTGAATTTAAGCAAACGCGGTCCCAGGGTGGGCGACGGTCCCTTAGAGGGGGGGTTTTGGTGACCTGCAAGTGGAACATACCGCTGCTGTGACGATAGCACCGACGATGCGGAAGGCATTTTCCACCCCCTCGCCCGCAAAAAAAAAAAAAAAAAAATCTTCTATTCTCAAGCACCAATTCCTAGAAAAAAATATTTCGACGAATTTTTTTCGCGCGAAATTTGAATTAAAAAGTCTTACTATTTTTTATGAAGCTCAGGTAACATTTGTTTACAATGTGGCATGTCAATAGTATGTGGTATAGGCAAAAATAGATAAAATCGGGGCAATATTACCTCAAACTCCCATATACTATATATGATAATTTTTGTTATTCAAACAAGTTATATGCTGAATATGTCAGTCCATGAGTTTTATTTTATAAAAAATTGCTTCAAAATATGTTCTCGAGTATACCTGAGTAATATCTTTTTCTGCCCCCAATATAGCTCATAAAACGATTTACGTCTTTCCGGTTGACTCTAACCGGTACTGGCGTAAAAAGAGATCGTGTAAAAAAAGGACTAAGTGTACTTTAGTTTGCGTCAGCTCAAATTATATTAAAAGCATTCAAATTAGATACTTTTGAAAAGTATTATTACCTCGACCGAAGAGACTAAATTTAATATATTGAGCTGATGTGTACAATATCAACCAGAGGATCGGAATCTATTTTTTTTTACGGATGTGAAGTTCAGACCAATGTATAAACGAATTTCATTCTACTTCAGTGCTAAACCACATAATTTTTAAGGAAACTTGTCCATATTGTTATACCGGTTATTTTGGCAGCGCAAATTCCTTTTTTTACGCGAATTTCTCACTTTAACGCGATTTCTTTTTTTCGTTTTTGTAAAGAATTTCAATTTTTGCTAGCTTTACAATGGAAGCTAATTCAAGAAAAAATTAAAACGCAAAGGCAATTCTTTAGAAACAAAACTCAGTGAATCTACAGTGCGGACAATAAAAAAAAATAAAAATGCAATTAGAAAATCTGTAGTTTCCGGAAAAAATGTAAATGCGAAGAAAACTTCATACGCAAGAGATGTTTTTATTGAAGAAATGGAAAACCTATTAACAATTTGGATTGAGGATCTCAACCAGAAAGGAATCCCAGTTGATACTACAACAATAAAACTAAAAGCTCTATGTATTTTTAAACGATTAACATCGAACCAAAAAAACAAAAACGAATTTTCAGCTAGTGGTAGATGGTTTTCGAAGTTTATTGAAAGACATAATTTTCATAATTTAAAAACTAAGGGTGAAATTGCTTCAGCTGATAGTAAAGCTGCGCAGGACTATCCACCAAAGTTATTAAAAATTATTCAAGAAGGTGGTTACACGCCAGACCAAGTTTTCAATGCGGACGAAAACGGACTATTTTGGAAGAGGTTACCAAAACGAACATATGTGCCTAAGACCCAAAAATCATTTGATGGCTTCAAAGCTGCAAACGACCGTGTAACGTTTTTATTATGTATCAATTCTTCTGGTGGCCGCATGATTAAACCGCTGTTAGTAAACAAAAGTCTCAGGCCGCGAGCACTAAAGGGCAAAGATTTAAAACATTTGCGTGTTCATTGGATGGCCAATAAAAAAGCCTGGGTAACTGGAAATATATTCCAAGAATGGTTTGCTAAATGCTTTGTACCAGAAGTTAAAAGTTATTTGGAGAAGAAGAAACAGCCTTTTAAAGCTCTTTTAATAATTGACAATGCACCAGGCCATCCGTTGATTGAACATCCTAATGTAAATATCATTTCCCTCCCACCGAATACTGCATCAATTATCCAACCGATGGATCAAGGCATATTGCGACTTTTAAAATGTACTACCTCAAAAAAACTTTTCAGTGCATTATGGAAAAACTGGAGGAAAATCCTGAATTGGTCTTCACCGATGCTTGGAAAAATTTTTCTATCAAGGATTGCATCTTGTACGCATCAAAAGCAATTTCTGAAATAAGGCAACATATGTACGTTAAACGCATGCTGGAAATCTCTTTGGCTAGAATGTGTTAAAAGTGGTATGTCCGTAACAAGCAATTCAACTAATTATTCAGATATCATTGATTTAGCACGTTCCGCGGGAGGAGAAATTCTTGCAGATATGACGAGAGAAGATATTGACGAGATTCTTCTAGACCGAGAGCTCGATGATGACGATTTGATTGAAATAGCTACGGAAGTAATCGAATCGGAAAATGGCAGCGACACCGAGATAGACGAGCATCCAATTAAAGCAGAGACGATTAAGCAAGGTCTTAAACTTGCAGCAGAATTTTAAAATTACTTTGTAGCAAATGATACTGATGCCGAACGTGCACGAATTTTTCAAAAATAATTGAGTCTCTGCATGTCAAGATACATATAAAGAACTACATATGAATTTATTGGGTCCAAAAAGAAGCATTCAAACAAAATTAACTGAATTCGTCAGTTAATATTGGAAAACTAACCATTCTTATGCGATTTTTTTTACGCGATTAGTGGCAGAACCAATAATCGCTTAAAAAAAGGACTGAGTGTATTATTTTTGACCAAGGATTTACGAACAAACGCCTCTGGATATAAATTCATGAACAGAAGCCAACTGGATGTCAATACCATTAACGCGGAAATTAATCGAGTCATCTGCATGTTACATACATATATAGCAAATTTCAAATGATATGTTTTGAGGTAGAAATTTTTTATGCAAAACTTTTTGTAGTATGTATCCGAATTTAAGTCCAAAATTCCGCTATCTTTGAAATGAGTTAAAAGATAGATAGATAGAAAAATGAGTATTGAATGTCTGTCCCTCTCGAACTAATTTATGATGTACCAAGCCACAAATATTAAAAAAAAAAACAAGGGGCACCACTTCGATTTTTCAGCGGCTTTGGCGTTATTACGGTACTATTTTTGAAACAAAATTCAGCTTTATCGGGACGAGTCGAGCAAGCGAGCGTTTCGTACCCAAAATATCCACCAAAATTACTGGAACGGACTCGCAAGAGATGCCGATTCTCCCTTGTCATCTCTCTTACACTTACCTGACGGTTTTCAAGCACCACATACATAGTTCACGTTTTTAATATTTTCAAGAGCTGAAGGGGTGTATCGAATTAAGGGGTTATATACCTTCCTGTCGAAGAAAAAAACGAAAGTTTGTATTTTTTGTGGTATGTAGCAATTATTTCATTACACGATTTTTTTATTTTTTGATAGTACACTTATAAATGTTTGTGTCAAATTTCGTGGAAAAATATCAAATAGTTTTTAAGGCTGTGGCTGTTTCCCTTAGAGGTCTTTTTTGGCAGAGCCTTGCGGTGACAATTCCCCAGGTCGAACAAGTCAACTGAAACCATAAAAGTAAACAAATTTCATTAGTTTATTGTAATTCCTTGTGCTTGAACGATCGTTTTTATGATTTTTTTTGTGCACATGGGAACGTTTTCTGCAAAAAAACTAGAAATTTTTGGTCACTAGAAATTTCACTAAAAAATTCATTTCGGCGAAAAAAAAAGTTTTTGCGTATAAAGTCGATCATTCAAGTACTGAAAAATTTCAATACCCACATTTTAAAAAAAATTTAAAGAAAATCGGTTCAGTAGTTTTCCGCCAATCCATGTCACCGCAAAGTCATTTTTCAAAAAACACCATTTCGAGATATTCGCACATGACGCTGGCCGCTCGGGTTTGGGGTCGCGACGAGGCGCGCGGTTAAAAGTGCTGTAATTTTTTTTCTACTACTCGAATCTCTATGAAAATTTGAGAAAAAGAAAAAGCATTAAAAAAATTTAGATTTTTTGAAATTAAAAAAGGTATATAACCCCTTAAGGAACTGGTTGTCAGATGTATTGTGCTACCAGCTTAACAAAATACATATTTTTTTTAAGTATCATTTACCCGGAAATTTAATTACAATTTCCAGGTGATTATTTTGTCACGATGTACGTGCAATAGGAAGACTTTGCATGAGACTCGAAATCATTATTCGTCAAGGTAGTAATATGTAATATTTCATTAGAACGGTAGAATTAATAAGAGACGGATTACAATTAATCTGATTAAATTCGTCGCATACAACAAGATTTAAGAGAAAATACAAATGATTGAAGATGAAACACAAACCTACATTAAGTTCATTAATTTCTTTAATATTCATAACATTCGAACCATTATTTTTATTGTCATATGTTGTGGCTAAGTCTTTATACTACACTGATTAATCTTGGAAAAATTTTCAGTAAACAGGAGTCGAAAACTCGAAGAACAGCAGATATTATGCAAACTCTTCAAACGACCTTTTATGTGTGCAAAGGGAAGAATTCTAAGTACACATTTATGACAGGTTACAAATATTTTACAGGAGAGGCAATATTGTTTGCAGCACCGAAATTTGCGTACTATACAGCTCGACAAGGCTTTTTGCTTTTAAAGAGCAGCCAAATTTCATTTAAAATATAAGCAAACTCATTTTATAATCTTGAGCTCACTTAACGGTTTATGAACTTTCGAAGTGCACGTATTGTTCATGCCTCATATACCATAAACGCCATAAAATGACAAGTAGCTCAGCTTGTAAATATCTCCTTCATTCATATGTATGTATTTGCAGGTTGTAATGATATAAGCACACGATATAATCGTTGACAGAAAAACGACTAAAATATTGTTAAGTAACGATAAACTTCACCAGGATATAAATATGATATATGGACACATATGGTATGTAAGTATCATTATTAAACATGTGAACGTGCATTCGATATTTTTACGTCTATGGAGATATACGACTGCAACGACATCTGTTGACAAAATACGAAAAGACTTTTTCGACTACCAATATATCCTTTGAAGGCTTATTTCTTGTAAAAAAAACTCGTATTTTTAGTAATTATACTCTGGCCACAAACTTGCTAAGGAGAGTATTATAGTTTTGTTCACATAACGGTTGTTTGTAAGTCCTAAAACTAAATCCGGATGACTGTCTGTCCGTCCGTCCGTGCAAGCTGTAACTTGAGTAAAAATTGAGATATCATGATGAAACAAGTACAAGTATTCCTTGGCTCCATAAGAAGGTTAAGTTCGAAGATGGGCACAATCGGCCTACTGCCACGCCCACAAAATGGCGAAAACCGAATAGTTATAAAGTGTCATAACTAAGCCATAAATAAAGATATTAAAGTGAAATTTGGCACAAAGGATCGCATTAGGGAGGGGCATACTTGGACGTAAATTTTTTGGAAAAGTGGGCGTGGCCCCGCCCCCTAATAAGTTTTTTGTACATATCTCGGAACCTTCTATAGCTATGTCAACCAAACTCTATAGAGTCTTCAGGCATTTCCACATATAGTTCAAAAATGGAAGAAATCGGATAATAACCACCAAGAAATGGCAGAAGGAAGCTGCATCCAGACTTTTTTAAAAATTTAAAATGTTCGTGGCGTCGCCCACTTATGGACCAAAAACCATATCTCAGGAACTACTCCATCGATTTCAATGAAATTCGGCATATAATATTTTCTTAACACCCTGATGACATGTACGAATTATGGGTGAAATCGGTTAACAACCACGCCTTCTTCCAATATAACGCTATTTTGAATTCCATCTGATGCCTTCTCTGTATAATACTCGTATACACATTAGGAACCAATGATGATAGCGGAATAAAACTGTACACAAATACGGTATTTGAAAAATATGTAAATGACGGATAATGAAATCTCGATTATCACTTTATCATGCGAGAGTATAAAATGTTCGGTGACTCCCGAACTTAGCCCTTCCTTACTTGTTTTTAATTTGATTTGAAATGCACTGTACTAATGGTAAGACCATAGTACGTGTGCATTGATTAAAAAAACCAAGACATTATTAAAATACCCATAAATCGATATATTCTGCACCTTAAGGTTAGAACAGTTTTGGTAAATTATTTTGGGTTCTATCTGGAAAGTGAAATAATTATATAAAATTCAAATTTAAATGTTATAAGGGAAGTAGACGGGTTGTAGCCCACTTTCGCTCATTTTCACACTAGAACATCCGGAATGTCAGAGAAATTTTATGCATCGAATTTGATTATAATGGGTCGAGCAAGTCCGGAAATATTTGATGTCACCTAAAAGAGGGCGGCGCCATCTTTTTCCATACTGTCGGTGAGAGATCTTATAATACTCGTATTTATTTGCTCAATGCGAATTTGGTTGTAGCAGCCTTAGGGGTTTAACCGATATATACATTAAGCCTATTAGCGGGCGAGGTCTTGTGCCAAATTGCTGTCCTATATCTTAGTTTAGTGCTGGGTTACACAGCAGATATAGAAAATCGTAATCAATAAAGCTTCTGCCTATGATTTCAAAGGACTGTATTTGTGAGTATACAGTTTTCACCAATATACTTATTCATCTATACACAGTTCAGTTTGACTGAAAGGAATCCCGAACAAATGTATATGCCTCCACAAGTTACGCCGTCTAAAATAAACTTTTATGAGCGAAGATGTTGCCTCTAAACCGATGTATGAACGCCGTAGCTATTATGACTCGTTGGCGGGAAATTAAACTTAATTGTCTTGTCTACCAATGACATAACCTTTAATAAAACCGCACAGGTGGCTTGAATGGCGTCATCGATATGGTTTTGAACACGAGCAAAATGATGTATCGATGTATGATGTTAAATATATGTGACGCTTTAAATATTCGAGACAATTTTATCAACCTTAGATCAAAAATGAATACCATAAGAGTATGAGTATTGAAACTTATAGGATAATCCTCTCCAACAAATATTGCTTTTGAATTAAAGCCTTATAATTTGTTCCAAATATATATACAATAGTATAGATATTGCAACTGTCAAAATAGAGAGGCGTAACTGACATTGAATTAGATGCGGAGTGGTTGAAAAATACGTGGAAGTAGAGCTTAAGCAATTCAGAAAAACATCAATCAAGTAATCAAGATTAAGCTTGAATGGGAACGGGAAAGCGGAAGAATAAAAATAAATATAGTTTAAAAAAACTAAAAAACACACTTTTAAAACATATCAAACTAACAATAATATGAAGAAAAAATTCCTGCATTATTGTGAAAATAGCGTGGAATGCTCGATATATGAAAAATATATCACCAAGCGACTTAACCAAGCTAAGTAGATAACATTCCTTCAAAATTCCTTTGTGACAGTGGCAAAATGGGCGAAATGAAGTCGGGCTAAACCATGCCTACTTCGCATATAACACAACGCAAATTCCTTTTGATTCCTTTACTTTCCGATACACTAATCAAGAAGCAATTTATATAACGAATAGTGCCTTTAAAGTATGTCATCTTTTGACCAAAATGTGTCCAAATACAAAAAAAAAGTTATTCACATGGTTTTGAGGTTATTTCCTTTGCTATTTCTGTAAGCTTTAAATTACCTACATAAGTTAATATTTGATTTTTTATTGGAATTTTAGTGGAATAGTTAATGAAAACACGCGCAACTGAACTTAAGCAATTAAATCACTTAAGTCTTATTAATCTTATTCAAATGAGGTTGGAGGTATTCAGTTTTGTGCCAAAGTTTTTATTAGAGTAGTTCCAAATATGATCAAGTATGAAAGTCGGACAAAACGAAGAGACGGCTTCAGAAGCAAGTGCACTATGGATGTACATATGTATGTATGTAATTCGAAAAACTTCCCAATAAGAAATTTATAGAGCGTCAGGCGGATATACAAGCGTGGAGTCACAGGCAGCTGAAGGAAAATAAGTTGTTTTGGTTGCTTGTACTTTATGAGGCTTAAAGCTTCACAAAAGGATGGTTAGATATCTCTAGCGCTTTTAGAACAAAAGGCTCGGGTAGAGTAGTTTTGATAAGCTTTATATTTACGGAGAAAATAAAATTAGTGCACTAGTATTGCAATATGAGAGATAGTTTTGCAGATAAATTGATATTACGGTAATTGTCGTGTACTAATCCTTACATGTTATGTGTGCTATTTCGCAGTGGGTGATTGGGCTGCGAATCCTTTTTGGGTAATTGAGCACAGCAACGTGTTTCAATGTATCACCAGTATTCTGGTTGCGGTTGTGACTTTTGTGGACAAACACAAATTTAGCAGGATTTAAATGCATTACGTGTCAAAGCTGATGGGTTGAACTTAAGAATGAGTAATGGATCCGTGATTTGACTCCGCCCCATGGGCACGTCAGCTTAAAGAAAAGAAGCACTCACACACACTATCGGATGCCTGCTCTTACTTAAGCAAATGTATGCAACCGATCGTTTGCTCATAGCAATTAGGCTGAATCCAGCCCAGAACCACCGTAAGATGGCTATTGCACGCAGAACAGATGCACTGAGATAAGTGACAGCGCAGTCGGGTGCTCATCAATTTGATACATCGCAGAATGCAGAATGTATATGCTAGAAACAGATTCCGTTACGGCTTCAAACGGTTCTTCCGATGATGCCCGTTCGTTAAGGTCAGCGCTGAATCTGCAAATAAACACCACGATATGACTTTACGGTACTCATGCTAGAGTTAACCTGATAATAATCGCAGCAAGAGAAATGGTAAGTGTTATATGTTTAAGTATGTCAATTATATTTGCAAGATTAATGTTAATTTAGAAGTTAACCAAAATTTTTCAATCACTTTTTCATTCGAATCTTTCTTCTACAAACAATAACACATTTCTTACGTCAGCTCACTTTTGTCTAATACTCGTATTGTTCTGTTTTTCCACCAAGTGACTTCATTTTAACTTACCCCTCAGTTGGACATTTCCTAGTCAATTCATCTTTACTCAGCGGTCATTTTTGTGGACCTGTCCGGGCCTCCCCGAAAAACCGTGGCATAACTTCACATTATAGTAAGCAGGGATAATGGGATGCCCAACTTATTCCAGTGTGAGAGCGCCTCAAAATAAGCGTTTTTTATAACATTTTCCATTGTGGCCACATCGAACAAAATAAGAATTTTTGGGCATTTAATTAAAACACCCAACGTTTATTACGATTGCAAATTATTATATATTGGACTTTTTTATGATTTTATGATATATTAAAACAACTGACTTTCGATCTTTTAATACTTAGTAAGGTGAATTAAGCCTGTTAGTTGTCAATTAATGAATATTTTTAATCATTTGTAATAGGAAAAGAATTCTATTATGGATCAAATTACAAAACGTTTCATGAAATATGTTTAAATTTCACATTTTCTTTGATTTTCATTTTTTTTAATTTTTATTAACGATCATGAACGGCGGCAACAAATTTCTCCGTTCATATATATTTTTGGTATAATTTCAATCTGGCCGTTCCAGTCATTCCAAAGTCGTTGCAAAACGTCAAAACCTACCCAATCCAGTCAACTGTCAAAGTTCGGTAGGTGAGCGGCTCTCACATTTCCAGTGACAGGAGAGTTGGGGATCTCTTTATCTCTGATAGTAAGTAAATGGATTATGGTACTTTAAAAAGTTTAGATGAATAATGAGCAGAAACTATGTACGAATGGTTACAGTCCTTATTTTACTTTATTGGTGCAAACACCGCTTACGTGTTTGGTGGCGAGTTAACAGCACGGGCCACATGTTTATTATTTTCGCTATTTGCCGCCAATTTTTGACACTAAGTGCTCCAGCTATATTTTACCATATCATTCAAACAGTTCATAAATAACGAATTAGGTAAGATAATGTGGTCAAAATAACACAAAAGGAGAAACCATAGTATTTCAATGCAATGCAAATACAGCCGAGGTATCGGCATTTTGACATCTTTTTTTTAGAACAATTTGATAAAATGACAAGCAACTTTGACTGTTATCTCTAAGATGAAGGGATAGATGTTTTTTATTTAAAACTAGTCGAGCAGCACGAATAGTACAGAGATCAAAAGATTTCTAAATTTAAGTTTAGTACAGTGGTCCACAGCAATGAGAGTGGTCGTTTTCCAAGCTCTTTAATGTTAACAATTCCTTTCCCATAACTACAAAACCTTTCCCAACTTAAAAAGTAGATGCACGAATGAAGATTTTACTTTGTGTGAAATTCTTTATCGTAAAAGAGGGAAAAATTATTTTCACTGGCTTAGTTAGCTTAAATTTCTAATAGTGTCATTGAAACTATAATGTATATTTATGTATGTATGCTAATTCAAGAATACTGCATGATTCCATATCAATTAGGAATTAAAATGCGAAGCGTTTATTTGCTGTTCCGATTTCATCGTTGTCTTGATAGTTGCCAACCTACATCATTACCGACGTGTTAGATAATCTAGGTACTGAGACGAACACTGCGAAGTAGGTTATCAGAAGTAACATCGCAATATAGGTGCTTTTTATGGTATATTCATGAAATTTTTATATATGTATGTACATGTTACATTGAGATGAAAAAAATAATGTCAAATAATACTAAGGTAATGATAATATTAACAACTTGAGAACTTTTTAAAATGAAATTTGTTTTATATAAATAATACATTTATTCTAATATAATAATAATGTATTTACACTATTGAAATATCCAACGGTGTACAAAAATAAAAAAAAATGTTAATGCATTTTTTTTTGATATTTGATTAAGTTTGGAAATTTACGACTTCAAGGTGTGTATCAGCTCAGCAAAGTAGTTACTTAAGAAATTGTGTTATGAACTCTGCTTTTGACCATATATTTATAACCTATACTTACATTATTTTAAGTAATTATTGTTCTTTGTCCAAGTTTTAACATACGATTTTATGTTCGTTGCGGGATTCTAACCCTCGTAAGTTCAACGGCCTCAAACGAAAGTGCAAGGAAGAGAAAAAGGAAATAAAGATGTCGCAGAGTAATTATTGAAGTATATTCTTTCATGTCTATATATAGTCGGCAATCTATTTCGTAAAGCATAAGTACTGTTTTGTACATTTAGTGTTCTCAAGGTATTTAATACATAAATATTTTGCACTTATGTCGTAAGTGTTCACAACCCCAAAAAAATAAGTTGACAGTTGACGCTTTAGGCTTAGTAGAAATGGAGTGTTACACGATAGAGCAACGTGTCTTTTTTGTTGAACAATATTTCAAAATTAAAGAAAACTTGGCGACCGCAGTTCGAAATACATCCGCAACATGTCACAACATGTCCTGTCTTGAAAATAGCTGATTTAATACCAGTAGTTTCTATTTGTGATGTTCTTTACAAACAAGGGTATATTGCAACACGCCCTCAAGAACGCGTGCTTCAAAGCAGAAGATTCAACGTTGCATCAATGAAATTCAGCCACATTTTTACAGAATTGTCATGGAAAATTTTGAAATATGAGTGCGAAAGCATTGGAGGTCATTTTTACGATGTGTTATTCCATAAATTACCTCATCGTAAGTTGAAAAACTGTGTTGTCAATTTAGCTCCAATCTTGCGTTAATTTTGGGACATCCGGTATTAATTTTCGTTATAATTTTTGTTTGACTCGCTGTCCGCGACTAGCAATGTATGCATGCAAGTTCAAGTCCATTCCCACCACTTTGGCCTAAATATATAAGTGAGAAGGGAAATTTTTTATAGTCCCGCCTGCTTATATACTTTATGATTTATGATTAGAAGTAGGCGTTTCAGTAACCCAGCACATATTAAACAATTTAATTTAATACGATTTCCTAATCAATTAACAATGCATCTGAAAAATTTAATATTTTTCTCTTCAAATTGGGATGCTTTTCATTATTTTGTAAATCTGTTCTACTCAAATGTCCAAAAACTTAGATTTTTAAGTAAAATAAACCAGTTGGATGTTAGAGCGAAAAGTCCAAACCAAAGTATTTAATTCCGTTCAGTTTCAATAAGACAGTTCTAAAAAATCGTTTTCGTTTATTTGGTCATTGTTTTACAAATCCTTTTTCTATTTTCACACTATTCTATTTCACACTATTCGGAGATGCAAAACCATTTATTATCAGTCTACCTAAAAAAGTTGTTTGCTTTAGCATCACACTGGCAAATATGTAATCGTAACAAATAAGAGGTCAACTGAAACGTCACCGGCCTACTACAGAAAAACAATTTTTTTTTCCAAAATTCGTATTTTTTTTATTAGGCGTGTTGTCCGATTACGCCCATTCGCACTCTGACAAAGGAATATGAGAAAAATGCTACGTACTTAGTTTAGTTGAAATTAGTCGGTCGCGTCCCGCGATATGTGATTTTACCAAAAAATGGGCGATGCCACATCGTGAACAACTTAATGTCTCCGGCCAGTAAGAAAATAGTAATGAGAATAAAAAAGGCTAATTTAAGTTACCTAATGGTTTTGAACAAAATGTCCAGTTGAGGCATTCTTTAAGAGCTCTATGCTGAAACATTAATTATCAAACTAACGCTAAGCTCGCCACGAAGATATCTGACGTATTTGGTTCAATGTGTGAGTAATAGGTGTTCAACGAAAATGCCTTTAATTTTTAAATAGTTCTCAATATCAAAGGTAAAATAGTACAAATCTGTCAGCAAATAATAGTAAATTTTTATGCTCTTGTAACTTGTTGCTACAGAGTTAAATATCATGGCACCCGTAAATGTATTTTTTCTAATATCACATTTGTTCTGAAAATATACAGTTAAGCCCTTGTTGTATATATCGGCGGTAAGATTGGCGATTTATACTCCTCTACGATCTTATCTCGAAAAAGTTCACTATCGTAAAGGACAATCAAGCGCGAAAATGTAATTGCACACAAGAGAATGCACATGTAGTATATAGCATACAATTGTACTTGGATGATTGGCGCATAAAATATGTACCTTTATAGGTTCACGAAATCAATACATACTTGGAATCGAACGCAAGAAAAAGCATCATTAGAATGAAAGTGCCAATTTACGAGCTGAGGTTGTGGCGAAACTTTTCCGTCGCTTTTACTGCATGTTTTATGACGCATAGCGAGTAGAAACAAAAACAAAAAACATGTAAAATTCGGTTGTACTGAAATTTTATGGAATATCCTTCACAAATAAAAAAGTTTTTCACACATGAAATTGAGGAGAAAGGGACGTGTGCAACATTTTAGAGCGATAGCTGATAAATTGAGGGACTAGTGTGCGTCTATGTACATAGACGGGCGAAGAGACAGAGGGTCTTGGCTAAATCAACTCAGCTCGTCATACCGATCATTTTTGTTTAATTTTTATAAGCTCTCCGACATTTCCTTCTAAGTGTTGCAAGCGTCGTAACAAACTCCAATTCGGAGTTTAAAAATTAACTTGTCAATGCATGAGAAAAGAAAAGAAAATTTGCAAAATATTAAGCACAAAAAATGAAGAACATGAGAACGAATCGGGATTTAGGTGTAATAATAAATCAGATGCAACATGCAACAACCTACAGTGACTGGAAAAAAAACACAGAATGATGGAAAGGAGTAGTGGTTTAATATATGTGGCCTAAAAGTTTTGAACAGAACGTCAATTTTTCAAACATTTTCTAACAAAGAACGCTGATAAAATTACAGTAAATATAAAATCCATTTAACTACAAGAAAAAATCATCACTACGGACTACAAGTTATATACAAGCTATAAAGCTAATGAAGGAATATCCTCTCAAATGTTTTCTTTCACAATTTAAATGCATGAAGTTTTCTGAGAGAATACGAATCAACCGTACATTCTCGCCACCGACATCGATATCAGGAGGGCAATTTCTTACATTTACTATAATAAGTATAAGGTACGGCTACAATACATAAAATTTGTATACGACTTTCTTTAGTTTCGCTTCATTGTTTAACGAAAAATACTTTTCACCTACGTATGAAAGATATATTATATTGGTAAATTATTCTGAATGTCTACAGATATGCACAAATATTAGATATTTCATTAAGGTATTGAATGCAATACTCAACATAAATTTCAAGTAATCGTTGCAAAAATTTCATAATTAGCATAATGAAAATATTAATTTACATTGAAACGTAAGAGATATTCCTACTCTTATTTAAGTAATTGCCATAATAATAATCAACATAACAATAGAAGAAGCTTACGTACATATATTTTCATATATACTACTACACACTGTTATGAGTAAAATACGCTCTCTTATTTTCATTGAAATAACTCACATATTGACCGATATATGCGGTACAAAGTCACCCGGAAGTTCGAAAATCTTTATATTAAGTATATGAGGACTAAGGGCAGTATTGGTCAACCCATTTTTGACACACAGACAAACTATTAAAAGAGAATTATTATCCTAAAATTTCAATTATATATATAACACCCCAAATGGGTTGAGGCTGATCGACTTCGCCGGGGCGCGTAGTATGGTTATCTGTAGTACTAGATTCCAGCACAGAAAAACTCGCCAAGCTTCCTGGTTGTCTCCGGATCGAAAAGCCACCAACCAGGTCGATCATGTTGTGATATACAGAAGACTCGTCTTGTTTTAAACGTGCGTACGCTCCGAGGTCCTAACATCGACTCGGACCACTATTTGCACCCGCTTCTGTACAGCAAAAAAGGCACGTCAACAAACACAAGGAAAATTCGACGTAGAGAAGCTGCAATCACAACAGACTCCCGAACGATCAGTGACGATGGAACAGACGTTCCTTTGCCCGACGATGAAGAACTTCGAATAGCAATTACCCGCCTTAAGAACAACCACGCGGCGGGGGCCGATGGCTATTCAAACACGGCGGCGATGAACTGGTAAGGTCATGCACCAGCTTCTTTGTAGAATATGGTCCGACGAAAGCATGCCCAACGATTGGAACTTAAGTGTGCTATGCTCCACAATCTGCGCCAACCACCGTGGGATAAGCCACCACAACATCGCGTATAAGGTTCTATCGAGCGCATTGTATGAAAGATTAAAGCCCACCGTCAACAAACTGATTGGACCTTATCAGTGTGGCCTTAGGCATGGCAAACCAAGAACTGACCAGATATTCACCATGTGCCAAACCTTAGAATATACCCGTGAAAAGACAATCGACACACACCACCTCTTTGTCGATTTCAAATCTGCCTTTGACAGCACAAAAAGGAGCTACCTTGTCTGATTTTGGTATCCCCGCAAAACTAATACGGATGTGTAAACTGACGTTGAGCAACACTAAAGGCTCCTTCAGGATCGGGAAGGATCTCTCCTACCCATTCGATACCAAACAATGTTTCAGACAAGGCGACTCCCTTTCTCGTGACTTTTTCAACCTACTTCTGGAGAAAATTAATCGAGCTGCAGAAATAAACAGTGAAGGTACCATCTTTTATAATAGTGTACTGCTGGCGTAAGCCTTAATATCAGCGGCCTCAACACCCGCGCCGTTAGTTCTGTTTTCTTCAAAATGGATAAGGCAGCGAAGCAAATGGGCCTGGTGGTGAACGAGGGCAAGACGAAATATCTCCGGTCATAAAACAAACCGTCGTCGCACTCGCGAGAAGGCTCCCACGTCACCGTTGACAGTCATAACTTCGAAGTCGTAGACAACTTCGTATATCTTGGAACCAGCCTACGCTGGCTAGGTCATGTCGTCCGAATGAACAAAAACACTCCAGCTCTGAAACTATTCGACGAAGTACCCGCCGGAAGAAACGACTGCCACGCTGTTGTTAACTCGGCTATAAGTTCATATGGTTTAAAAGATATGTATATTAAACTAGTTAGAGGTCGGGGCCACGCCCACTTTTCCAACATTTTTTTATGTTTTCGGTTAATGACAATTTGCGGACGTGGCAGTGGTCCGATTACGCCCATGTACGAACTCAATTTTTTTGTACTATGGTCATATCAACTTTCATCGAGATATCTCAATTTTTGTTCAAGTTATAGCTTGCATGGACGGACGGACAGACAGACAGTCAACCGGATTTCAACTTTTCTCATCACCCTGATCATTTACTTACATATGTATATATAAATTACCCTACATACAACCGTTAAGTAAGCACAACTATAATAATCTGTAGCAACTAGTTGCAAGAGTATACAAATTTGGCTTATAACATTTTAATTTATATATTCACTTACATATAATAAAAGACATAATTTTTAATATTTCCTTTGGTGAGAGGTCTCTTCATCTAGATGCAGGATTCTCCATAGAAGAGGGTTATCTATGGGTAGCTTAAATTAATTTGGTACCCCTGTTTTAATACTTTTGAACATGATACTGAGATTTAATATACAAAAGAGATTACTGCTTAGGAGAATATGAAATAAAATTGTCGATTCGATACATGTGCAATTATGAAGTGAGCATACTTATATTATATATACATTAATTTAATTTAATTGGATATTAATTATGTAATTTATTTCCTTATTGCCTTTTAACGGAATTTACAATACAGCTCATTACCCTGGGCATATATTCCTCCGAAAAAAGTCGCTGTTGTACATATTTGATCTATTTAAACAAATTAACATTTTTAAACCGCTGTAACACTTTTCACAAATATTTTGAACTTTAAGCCTTTCTTTATTTTGTAAATCCATTTGAATTAAAATGTTCAACTGGTGGAAACTCTCTTACTTTTTTGGTTTATTTTATTTGTGCGCTGTCTAAATATTCCAAACCTCTTTTACTTCATAACGGTGGTTCTGAAAAAGTAATTTCAGTCGCGTATTTTGCTTTGTGCTTACATCACAATCTCAGTCATTTCTTTCTATATTTGCACAACTTTTCACTCCACTCTGTTATCACTTACTATGCAGCAAAAGTGCGAAAAGGGCAAGGATGCAAAATAATTTTATTCCACTCTACTAAAGTATTCAACAAGTCGTGAGATTTATATTGCTTAAAAATTTGAGAAAGTAAATTGCGGGATGCTTTGACTCGCTTCAACTGGAAGTGAAATGCAATTTACTTAATACATTATATCCTTTCGCCTGATAGTAGTTGAGACATAACATTAGGAGATGGCGAACCCAATTCCCCAATCTTGATATGATATTCCTATGATAAATAAGAAGATAGAGGACAGCAGAATGAGATATATTTCTAAACTTCGCGAACATCCAAAATCGGCTAATGCCTTGGCAAATTCCTGCGATCAAACACTTCTTTAAAAAGAAGTGAACTACCAGCCTACTAGAGAGCAACGTTCTACCAAAAAAGCTCAACCACATTCTTGAGCTTCTTCAGTTTTAAATAGAATTAAGATTTTAATACTTATTGTTAGGCTTTATCGATCGTTGCGCAATATGCGATTGTTGCGCTTATGCTTTTCTTGCGGCACAGATATCGGGAGCTTACGAGCGCACTGCTTTGGAATGGTATGAATGAACAAAAAATTGTTTACAGTTTATTAAAGGCGAATATTTTTCGCGTTATGTTACATACTTTTCCATTTTTTTTAGCCTGAAGAACACTTAAAAAACTTCAATTGTTTAACAAAAAATTATGTAAATTGCTATTATTTAAACAAATGTAAATGAAAGAATATTTACAATATAGCACGAACAACTTTCTTTGACTTCAGAAAATTTCATCGATTTATCTCAAGCAGTTTATAAGAAAATAATTTTACAATTTTATCGTCCTCTAAATTTCAACCTTCAATAACTTTAACAAAAACAAGTAAGGAAGGGCTAAGTTCTGGTGTCACCGAACATTTTATACTCTCGCATGGTAAAGTGATAATCAAGATTTCATAATACGTCATTTACATATTTTTCAAATACCGTATTTTTGTAAAGTTTTATTCCGCTATCATCATTGGTTCCTAATGTTTATATTCGTATTATACAGAGAAGGCATCAGATGGAATTCAAAATAGCTTTATATTGGAAGAAGGCGTGGTTGTGAACCGATTTCACCCATATTTCGTACATGTCTTCAGGGTGTTAAGAAAATATTATAAACCGAATTTCATTGAAATCGGTCTAGTAGCTCCTGAGATATGGTTCTTGGTCCATAAGTGGGCGGCGCCACGCCCATTTTCAATTTTTAAAAAAAGCCTGGGTGCAGCTTCCTTCTGCCATTTCTTCCGTAAAATTTAGTGTTTCTGACGTTTTTTGTTAGTCGGTTAACGCACTTTTGGTGATTTTCAACATAACCTTTGTATGGGAGGTGGGCGTGGTTATTATCCGATTTCTTCCATTTTTGAACTGTATATGGAAATACCTGAAGAAAACGACTGTGTGGAGTTTGGTTGACATAGCTATAGTAGTTTCCGAGATATGTACAAAAAACTTAGTAGGGGGCGGGGCCACGCCCACTTTTCCAAAAAAACTACGTCCAAATATGCCCCTCCCTAATGCGATCCTTTGTGCCAAATTTCACTTTAATATCTTTATTTATGGCTTAGTTATGACACTTTATAGGTTTTCGGTTTCCGCCATTTTGTGGGCGTGGCAGTGGGCCGATTTTGCCCATCTTCGAACTTAACCTTCTTATGGAGCCAAGGAATACTTGTACCAAGTTTCATCATGATATCTCAATTTTCACTCAAGTTACAGCTTGCACGGACGGACGGACGGACAGACGGACGGACGGACGGACAGACAGACATCCGGATTTCGACTCTACTCGTCACCCTGATCACTTTGGTATATATAACCCTATATCTGACTCTTTTAGTTTTAGGACTTACAAACAACCGTTATGTGAACAAAACTATAATACTCTCGTTAGCAACATTGTTGCGAGAGTATAAAAAGGGATTTAAACGAAATATTTATATCACGGGGTATGCGTCTGGTCCCTTCCTAAGGAACTGCTAATTTTCAAAATCGAAGATTTTTCGAAGTTTTCATGGACCACTTGACGTGGTTTGACCCAGATCTTTACGGCTTTACACATTTGGATTATGATTGGAGCTTTTTCTTCCAAATTTAGTGTTATACATTCTGTAAGTGCGTTATTTACTCTTTCGACGTCGGAATTACCCGTGTGGCTATTTGGACATGTGGCATAAAACTGTATGCCTTCTTTGGTCCGAAAATCACGAACGTTTTTTGAATTAAATTCATTATCGAAAAACTAAAACTTATTTTCATGGCCTTTAATTGATAAAAATTCACTAATTTTACATACGATTGTTTGGCTATTTCTATCAATTAAATGAAAACAAATGACATGTTTCGAAAACTTATCTACAAAGACTATAAATGAATGTTTACTATTTACGTAAGTATCTAAATACACAATTTCATTTACTGTGTTTGGTGTTTCCGTAGTGTGAAAAATCGCTTTGATGGGGTTTCGGTCATATTTTATTTATTATACCATGTATTTTAGTTTTTAGCTGTGGGTGATATACCTTATGTTTCATTCTTTCGTAAGTTCGGATAATTCCTGAATGTCCTACTTGCATTTTGTGGAAAAGTGATATCTGTTGTTTTAGTTCATATTCTTCTGCAATATCATTGGGAAACTGGCTAAAATTTACAAAAGAAATTTAGAAAGAAATAATAATTGAAAATGATTTTTTTAAAGGTACTTAAAAGAATTTGTTGAATCTCATTATATTCATTTTCTCCAAGTTCAGAGTAAATAGGGACCTTTCCTTTATTAAAATGTTTTTTTTTACAATATTTATTATGTTAAAGCTATTGATATCTCCTTTGTCAATAAAAACGCGTTTATTTTTGAAAATGTTTACTACTCCATAGTTTTTTGCTTCAACCATTAGCAATCGTATCGAGGGTTGTAAAATGATTATAAGAACTTTCTTCCTGAGAATGGTTGGTTTGAACTTCCATAGAAATCGTTGTTTGATTTTGCTCCCCTCCAGCGTTCAAATCTTTAATTTTCCACATTGGTCTAACGGTCATTCACAAATTTTTCGTATTAGTCATATTTATCTCGTTACTATCAATTCTGATTAGGAAATCGGCTATTTCATTTCCTTTTCCAGTTATATAATCGATTTTTGCATCATACTCCCT
>NW_024396607.1:0-19458 GCF_016617805.1 Bactrocera tryoni
CTCTTAGTCCTGCCATAATAAAACCTATACTAAATGAGCGATGTGCAAAATTGTTTGTGGAAATGCATCCATTTGCTTTCACACTAGCCCACAAACTATTCGACTACTCGTATTAATCTTGAGGGTTAGGCACAGTTTCTATTTGTATTGACGACGCCGCTCGAACCAAAGATGTTTTAAGACTCCAAATTTCTGTGAGGTGTTCGTTGGGCCATGTTTTCCAACTCTATGTAATACGAGTATTATACATATTTATTTTTTATGGATCATATTCAGTACATGCGAAAAACAAGTCTATAATAGTATTCACTTACAAACAACTCAAAACGTTAACATCCGCATTTCTTATAGCATTAAAGTGCACACAAAGCATAAAGTATGTATATACACAATATGTTCGAATATTGTAGCACTGTTTCGGACAATAAACTGTTCCAAACTTCGTGAACGTACCTTGTCAAACCAAAAAGTTTCCATTGAAATAATTGCGTTTGATCGATTTGTATGCAGGATATATTCTATTGTGGGCAATATCAACGAATCCGACAAATGAGCAGCTTTTTGGATATGCCTAAATCAACTCAGTTCGTCGCGCTTGTCGATCTGAAAAATTTAATCGAAGATTATCTTGTCAAATAAAAATGATTTCCTTATAAAAACTTGACCTTGAGTGTTCAGTTTGTATGACAACATTCCTATTCGCAGCTAAAATAACTTATTCATTATTTTTTAATAATCCGTATTTAAAACCTTTCTTATGGTTTTAACAGCGCAAAGTTCAATTGAAAGTATAGCAATTCAACTTCAAATCAACCAAACTTATTTTTGGTAATACGAACTAAAAGTGAAGATTTGACAGATAAAAACTACTGAAAATTTTGTAGCAAAAGAGTTCAATTAAGTTATTGCTCAGGAAAGAGCTAATATTTATTTAAATGCACATTACCTGTGAAGTTTGAAGAAGGAGATATCATGCCACATACTAAAAAATTTTTCAATCAATTTTATTTATTTTAGGCACAAATATACACTGTTATGAGTAAAACACGTTTTGTATTTTCATTGATATAACTCAAATATTGGGTGATATATCCAACATGGAAGTTCGAAAATCTTTACATTAAGTACATATATGGGGCCTCAGGGAAATATTGCTCCGATTCAAACCTTTTTTAATACACAGAAATACTGTTGAGAGGAAAGGCTTCTGTCTGAATTTCAATTGCATATCTCACACATTGACTGATATTTTCGATCAGAAGTCAAGTGTAAATACTGGGAATTTCGTTTGGATTTGGACAATTTTTGGTCATAAGGTGGCATATTTTAAAGAAATTCACATGAGGCTCATTTCTGGCTGAAAGCCTTCGTCGATAAGAAGAATATGTGTTACTCGACAGGCAGCAATCCACACGTATTGGCTGAGTCACCATTGCATTCCGAAAAAATTGTTTGGTGCGGTTTACGGGCCGGCGGCGTCATTGCGGCGGGAAACGCTGCCGCTCAAATATAACCGAATATTTTTGGACCGAATTGTATGATATGGACTTTGACAACATGTGGTTCTAACAGGACAGCGCCACAAGCCACATAGCGAATGTCACAATCGATTTACTGAAAACCACGTTTGGTGAACGTGTTTTCTCACGAAATGGCCCAGTCAATTGGCCGCCTCGGTCGTGCGATTTGACGCCGTTAGACTATTTCCTGTTGGGCTACGTCAAGTCTAGGGTCTATGTTAACAAACCAGCGACGATTGATGAACTTCGTGGGAATATCTAATCTGAATCTTCTATGTACATTCTACGTATATTCTATGTACATATGTATTTATGTACGAGTATATACCCTGCCAACCATGAGCGGGTAAAAAACCCGTGAATCAGTGGGTAAACTTGTGGGTAGTACGTATACATGTGATGATACATCTCTGTTGCGCTCATTCAGCAGTGTCATATAAAAAAGTATATCTGTCCTGCTCTAATATCCCCAATCGACGGCTGATGTAGGGTTGCATTTTTTGATTCCTGCTTTAAAAATTTCTTAAAATTTTAAAGAAAACTTTTTAATTTTTAAATTATTAATTTTATTATTTTTAATACATATTTACATAAAATTGTAATTTATTGTAATTAAATATATTAACGGTAACTTTGTGTAAATAAAAATATATTTAATTTAAAAAATAATTTCATCTGAAGAAAGATTAATTAAAGAAAATAATTATTAATACATAGCTGAAAATAAAAGATCATAAAAGACAAATATCTGAAAATAAAATAAAGGTTATTAAAACCTGAAAATAAAAGAGTGGAAAAAGATTGTAAAATCTTCCCTGGGTCAATGAAGATACCATTAAAGGGCTGAACAGCAGCAACTTTAACCTGTTTTACACATGGAACAAAGGTAAACCTAGGGCATGCATTCTTATCAATAAAAGTATAAATGCATTTCTTTGTCGTAATTACAGCACAGCAGATATCACAGCGGTAAAGGTGGAACAGAAGGAAAAGCCATTCTTCTTGGTCTCGGCCTACTTGGCCCATGACGAAGACATACCACCGGCCCCGCTCACCAGTCTAGTAGAGGAGAACAGGATGGAAGGTATCCTAATAGGGTGTGATGCAAACGCAAGGCACACCGTATGGGGAAGCCCCAGCATAAACAACAGAGGTGAGTCACTCTTGCAGTATATTCTGAATAGTAATCTAAGCATATGCAACAAGGGCGATAAGCTCTTGTCCTCACACTATCAACAGACACAGACAGTCTCGTTGTGGATAACTGGAGGGTATCCGATGAGCCTTCCATGTCGGATAACTCCAACATCCGCAAGAAATACAGTGCTCCTCTCACATACCGGAACCCTAGAAGAGGAGCATGGGAAAAATTCGCCAGTATAGCAACAAAATGCCTTGAAAAGGGAGGCAATAAGAGTATCAGAAATCCTCAGGAACTAGATTCAGAAGTAGAGAAGTTAGAAAAAAATCTTAACCACAACATTCAATAAATCTACTACGCTAACAGTTTTGAAAAAGAGAAAGTCTCTTCTTTGGTGGAACAGTGAACTCAAGAATTTGAGAACACAACTAACGAAAGCTTTCGATGAGAATTTTAGCACCAAAATCTGTCAGCCATATAAAGACATTATGAAAAGATACAAAAAAGAAGTCAGGAAAGATAAAAACGACTCATGGCGATCTTTCTGCACATCGATAGAAAGTTGCAGAGAAACCTCTAGTCTGAGCAAAATGCTATCCAAAGATCATATTAATACTGCCTACATTAGGGCGGAGGGAAGTGAATGGACCTCCTCGGCAAAAGAGTGTCTTTGAGGTACTAATTAAAACGCACTTTCCCGGAAGTCAGCAAAGACCTTCAACGAGGGTTCAACCAGAACCACCGTTGAACGCAGCTGATTATCGAAGCCAAATAATAGACAAAAGCAAAATCAAATATGCTATAAATAGTTTATATCTTACATCCCAAGAAGTTGGAAAAGAAGTAAAGTTTTGTTCCTTCTAAAACCAGGCAGAAGAACACACGAGAATGCCAAAGATTTTAGACCTAAGTATAAGCCTTACCTCCTTTATGCTGAAGGTAATAGAAAGGCTAATAGATCTACACGTAAGAACAATAACGGCGGAGAAGTTATCGAAGTCCCAACATGCGTACATAAAGGGCCGATCAACCGAAACTACCCTTCACGAGGTGATAAGTGTAATTAAAAAATCAGTATACCACAAACAATACACCATGGCTGCTTTTCTAGGCATAGAGGGCGCCTTCAATAACATAGAAATAAATGCGATAATTAATTCCCTGGCACATGGTGGCTTAGATGACACTGTGTGCAGATGGATACTATCGATGCTTGAGAACAGCAAGCAACACAAACAAGTTATGTGAGTAGAGGAACGCCTCAAGGGGGGGTCCTCTCTCCGCTTCTATGGGTTGCAGCGCTGAACGAAATACTAATCAAACTAAACGGTGGAGGAGTGAAAGCAGTAGCGTATGCAGACGATATAGAGTTGTTGGTTTCAGGTATGTTTCCTTCAACAGTCAGCAAGATTAGGGAAAGAGCACTTCGAAGGTTAAACCTATGGGCTAGAAACAATGGACTAGGAGTTAACCCGAACAAAACAGAACTTATGCTATTCACAAGCAGAACCAAAATACCTCAGTTTCAACTTCCGGTACTAAACGGTACAACACTCACTTTATCCCCCGCAGCTAAATACTTGGGGGTGGGGATTGACACCAAACTGTCCTGGAAAATAAATATAGAAAAAAGAATAAACAAAGCATACATGGCCTACTATACTTGTAAGAAAATCGTCAACAAGAATTGGGGCCTCAACTCAAGTATAATCATGTGGATGTATACGGCTGTCATTAGACCTATACTTACATATGGAGCTCTGGGATGGTGGCCAGCGCTAAACAAACAATACAAAATTAACAAGTAAGGAAGGGCTAAGTTCGGGTGTCACCGAACATTTTATACTCTCGCATGATAAAGTGATAATCGAGATTTCATTATCCGTCATTTACATTTTTTTCAAATACCGTATTTGTATAAAGTTTTATTCCGCTATCATCGTTGCTTCCTAATGTACTATATATTATACAGAGAAGGCATCAAATGGAATTCAAAATAGCGTTATATTGGAAGAAGGCGTGGTTGTTAACCGATTTCACCCATATTTCGTACATATCATCAGGGTGTTAAGAAAATATTATATACCGAATTTCGTTGAAATCGGTCCGATAGTTCCTGAGATATGGTTTTTGGTCCATAAGTGGGCGAGGCCACGCCCACTTTCAATTTTTAAAAAAGGCCTGGATGCAGCTTCCTTCTGCCATTTCTTCCGTAAAATTTAGTGTTTCTGACGTTGTTTTTAGTCGGTTAACGCACTTTTAGTGATTTTCAACATAACCTATGTATGGGAGGTGGGCATGGTTATTATCCGATTTCTTCCATTTTTGAACTGTATATGGAAATGCGTGAAGGAAACGACTCCATAGAGTTTGGTTGACATAGCTATAGTAGTTTCCGAGATATGTATAAAAACTTAGTAGGGGGCGGGGCCACGCCCACTTTTCCAAAAAAATTACTTCCAAATATGCTCCTTCCTAATGCGATCCTTTGTGCCAAATTTCACTTTAATATCTTTATTTATGGCTTAGTTATAACACTTTATAGGTTTTCGGTTTCCGCCATTTTGTGGGCGTGGCAGTGGGCCGATTTTGCCCATCTTCGAACTTATCCTTCTTATAGAGCCAAGGAATACGTGTACCAAGTTTCATCATGATATCTCAATTTTTACTCAAGTTACAGCTTGCACGGACGGACGGACAGACGGACGGACGGACAGACAGACATCCGGATTTCGACTCTACTCGTCGCCCTGATCACTTTGGTATATATAACCCTATATCTGACTTTTTTAGTTTTAGGACTTACAAACAACCGTTATGTGAACAAAACTATAATACTCTCGTTAGCAACTTTGTTGCGAGAGTATAAAAAATTAAATAGTATACAAATACGACTGATGCGCTCAATGTGATCCTGCATCAACTACCGATGAACATTTTTATTTACAAAACAGCCGCTATTGCGGAGATAAGAGTAAAAGAATTGGAAGGTTGGAATCAGCAGAACTACGGACATAGTGTTATCCTAAACAAGCTCACCATTAATAAATCAAACTACATTCTCCCGAAACTGGACTTCAATAGACACTTTCAGGTGAGGATACCATCTAGACGAGAATGGAGAAGAGGTTCATTAGGAGAGGAGGATACCATCTCAGTCTATACCGACGGGTCCAAAATGGACTGCGGAGTAGGCACGGGGGTATTCTCCGCTGATCTAGGCATATCTCTCTCTATACGTCTACCGAACTCGGCTAACATCTTTCAAACAGGAAAAGAACCAACGACTTATTCAATAGGTCAAGAAAAAGTATTTACAGAATAACAGCTACCACAACAAGGCACTGGCCATTTGGGGAACATGCGTCCAAAATGGGTATGCCCTACAACGACATCTGCCGTGGTCGTGGAGTAGCAGGGAACAAGGAAACAATCTTCCACTTTCTCTGCGAATGCCCAGCTCTAGCACAGATCCGACACAAAACACTCGGAATCCACCAAGCACCAAACCTTGAATGGATTTCCACCAAAAGCCTATCGGACATAAGTAGTTTCATCGAAACCTCAAAATGGTTTGAGAGAGAAGGTGAAACGTAATAGCAGATACAGGAGGTTCTAATAGTGTAACAAAATGGCACATCAAGTGCTAATTGAGCCCGATAGGGCTGCACTCCTACCTACCTACCTAGATTGTAAAAGACAAATACCTGAAAATAAAAGCGTGAAAAAAGATTCTTCTTGTTCTTCTTAATTGGCGTAGGCACCGATTATAGCCGAGTTAACAACAGCGCGCCAGTCGTTTCTTCTTTTCGCTACGTGGGGCCAATTGGATATTCCAAGCGAAGTCAGGTCCTTCTTCACTTGGTCCTTCCAACGGAGTAGAGGTCTTCCTCTTCCGCTGCTTCCCCCGGCGGGTACTGCGTAGAATACTTTCAGAGCTGGAGTGTTTTCGTCCATCCGGACAACATGACCTAGCAAGCGTAGCCGCTGTGTGAAAAAAGATTATAAAAGACAAATACCTGAAAATAAAATAAAGGTTATTAAAACCTGAAAATAAAAGAATGAAAAAAGGTTTTAAAAGACAAATACCTGAAAATAAAAGATTGAAAAAATATTGTAAAAGACAAATACCTGAAAGAAGATTATAATAAAGTAAAGATGAAATAAAAGATTATTTTAAGAAAAACTTTAATTATTTCTTATTTTTTTTATGGTTATTATAATCAGAAATATTACTAACAAATACTATAAGTATAATAAAAGTAAAAAATTACGTCTTATATGTTTATAGCGATTTTGGCTTAAACTAACAAAAAATCTTACAGCTAAAATTTTCTTATCGTGCGTACTTGCAAATGCAGCTAGATATATATAAAATATTAATAATTAAAAAGAAAAAATTAAAAACGAAAAATTAAAAAGGAAAGAATATAAATAGATTAATATTACCAAGAGTGATATCCACTATTTTTAATTTATTTAAGGCCTTTTTTCCCGCTTTTCCATCGTAGTTATATAGCCATACCAACTCGTCACTAAATAAGGACTGCATGACCTTCTCTATCGAGGCCTTGGTAGATTTTAGATTTAGGATACTGGCCGCCTATAAATGTTTATTTATTTATAAATATTTATATATACAGCCACTCACACTCAAAATGGGACACTACTAAAAACTACTTATTTTGTATCATTCATCTTAAATATCTCTTATATGTGCAGTAATGTTGTCGAAATTTTTTTTATTTTATGTCATTACATTGAAACTTAACTAAAATTACGTTTTTGATTTTTTTTTACAGTTTGATTTTCAAAATATTGGCATTTTTACATATTCATCTAGTTACTGTATGCTCACATTCAAAGTGGGACGCGTGCAATTTTTTTAAAGTACCGCTATTTTCCTGACGCTGCCGTCGGCAATTTCTACTTAAATCAGTGTGTTGTGATATTTCATTGTGTTCGGATGTTAATTTCTTCAAAATGTCACAAAAGCTTCAGATTACAGTCGAAGAAAGACATTGTAATAAATAATTATAAAAACAACAAATCGGTAAGAGAAATATCCAAAATAGTTAATAAGAAGAAGAGCACGGTATTTAATATCATTAAGCGTTTTAAAGCCACTAATAATACTGAAAATAAAAAACGAAATCGCGCTGGTAGATACAAATTATCCGACCGCGACAAGAGATATTGTTTAAAACAAATCGAGAACGACCCACTCTTGTCAGCAGTTGAGGTAAAAAATAAGTTAAAGGAAATAAAAAATGTAGATGTTAGTGCTGAAACAATTCGACGAGTCTTTAGGAGTACTAATTTTCACGCCAGAGCATGCCGGAAAACATATAAATGACAATACAACGTTCTGGTCCAAAGTAAGTGTAATTATTTTAAATTTTACCTACCTTTTTTTATTCTCTCGTAATCGCTTTAGGTTCTTTTTATAGTCGAAACTAAAATAAATCTCTTTGGGCCGGATGAAAAAAGATTTGCTTGGCGGAAACCTCGTACTGAACTTCGTGATGCGGCGATTAAAAAAACAGTAAAATATGGCGGTGCGTCTCTTATGATATGGGGGTGTATGTCTGAGTCTGGAGTCGGTAAAATGCACTTCGTCAACGGAATAATGGACTCTAAGTATTATATTGATATTCTTAAAGAAATTGTGAAGGAAAGCGTCGAAAATCTCGGCATAAAAGACGACTTCGTGCTTTACCAGGATAACGATCCGATGCATAAGAGTTGGAATGCGCGAAACTGGCTACTCTATAATTGCCAGAAAGTATTGAAAACACCTCCCCACTCTCCAGACTTAAACGTAATTGAGCATTTGTGGGCGGAATTGAAAAAAAGAGTTGCCAAACGTAGAGTGAAAAATATTACCGCTCTGAAGGACGCTGTAAAGGAAGAATGGTATAATATTGCGCCAGAATTTTGTAAAAATTTAGTGCCCCGACGTCTGCATGCTGTGATTGCCAGCAATGGGAAGTCAACCAAATACTAATCATGCGTCCAAAGCAATATTATAATAAAATAATTTTAGTGTCCCACTTTAAAAGTGAGCTTCAACTTAAGCAATGTTCAAACCAAAATGCAAATTATTTATTATTTTTTATGAAATTAAAGGAAAAATTGCTTTGTTTTGTCTTTAAATATTATTAATAAAATGAATTATGTTGAAAATAAACTTTAAAACTTAAGCAAAGTTTTCTTAGTGTCCCATTTTGAGTGTGAGTAGCTGTATGTATATGGAAAAAGGCAAACTTACCATAGCGTCAAAGTAAGCTTTGTGTGTAAGGTGCTCCTCCACCTTCAGCAATGTTTGGGGACCAAGCTTTGCAACAGAATATGCTCCTCACTCACCCCTGCGCCAGTGATGCGACTTACACTGCGGTGGGTTTTTGCCGAGAGCACCTTACACTCCAGCAACAATTGACCTTGTGCTTGGATCTCCGCACGTTCTGGCATCTGAAATTCAAAATACTAAATAATTAAAATAATTTTAAAATAAGTATAATAATTTTATTTCAATAAATACCTTCTCAGCAAGAGCGCTTTCTACAGCTGATAATCGATTTATCATGTCTTCTTGCCGAGATTCTATTCTACCAAGACTTTCAAGGATTTTCTGCAGTACCAACACAGTATCGCAACTTATATGGGGTGGCCATACGCTGCGAATGGGGCTCGGCGATACGAGATTGGCTCATTTCTTCTCCTATAAAGAAAGTTTAAATGATTACAATGAAAAACATGTACATAAGTAAAATAAAGTCATTTTACCATCTCGCTACCGTGCACTAATGTTCTCCGAGGAAGAGGAGTCAATGGGGAAAGAAAAATCCATATTTCTATGTAAAATTATAGAACAATAGAGGAATTAAAATAAATTTATTCCCTATTGGAATAGAAAAATACTTAAATTATAAATCTGCTTTTTTAATAATTTGAATGTCCTCATCTTTAATTTCACCTACTAGAATACCTAAACCCGAAGAGGTCACCGAAGGCTCTTTGAAAACATCACCAACTTTGTCAAAATAAGACAACCAAAAGCATCTGGTTGGTTTTGTTGGTTGACAATTTTCAAAGACCCTATTTTATTGCTGTCTTTTTTGCAATTAATAAAAAACCTATCCATTTGAGGAATTTTGCTAGAATCTGTAAAATTTCTTCTTTCTTCTATTCTTAAATATAATTGCTGTAAAATCTTATTGGGGTTATTAATTGTACGTTTCAAATAATGCATATGGTTTTCAAATTTATGTGCAGAAAAATTATCTAGATGCCCGAATTTTTGAACGTAATCAGTTAAATGCAAAAGACCATGAATATTGAAACTAACCAAATGTTGTCCATAAAAATTACTAAATAACTTAACAAATTCTTTTAACAATTCATTGGTAACAGTGGATTCTATTCTACAAGATTTTTCGCAACTTAGAAGAAGAACACCAGAATGCAATCCGGGATGCAATCTTTTAACACAATTATACCCGAATATAACAAAAATTGACGATATTCTGTGGACTTCCAGTTGCTTATTTCGTCTAGATCTCTACTGCGTCTGGAAAATTCAGAGAGAACGTAGTTGTTAATATATAATATTTTTTCATTCATTTTTGGGCAATATTACGATTCTTGCGGCGCCGCGATTTGATGGTACGGATGGATAGAGGAGGTCCTCAGGATTAAAAAATGTATACACATACATACATATACCGTCCTCAGACTTATAGTTTTCGAGATATTTCACTTTAAAGTTCTAAAATTTGTTAAAACAATGCTCGGTATTTCACTATGTTTAACCCACTTTTCACACATTTTTTAATTAATATATATTTAATTACACTGTAGACATTCGTATATATCAAAAATTTATATTAATTGTATATTTTTTGAGAAAATAAATATATGTACTTTAAAACAATTTTGCACATTCGAAGTTTCAAGCGATTCGTGTGTTTACATTTATGACAAATAGCAGTGTTGCCATACTTTGTGTCCTGAATATATAATCAAAAATTTGTTTTATATATTTATGCCCCTATTGCGGTTTTCAACCCAACTGCATTTCAGTCGAAGTTTAAAAATTCGGTATTGCCAACTTCAACTCAATCCGTCAAAAAAAAATTGCGGTTGAAGTATGATCGAACTTCAACTTTTTTTGGTATTGCGGTTTTCAACTCTGTACAAGTGGGGTTGACTAGTATATAAATAAACTTCAACTGCTTAATAGCAGTTGAAGTTCAACATTCGTGCAGTGAAATACAAAAAAATATTAAAGAAAAATGGAGGACGGGTAAAATAACTATTTTAATTAATGTTAAATTAATTTTAATTAATATTTTTTATAAATTTTTAGAAAAAATAAAGTTGCAACAAAAAAGCAATTCGAAAAATTGGTGGAATTAATGGAGAAGTTTCCAGAAGTAGGAAGAGGAAAGCCACAATTTGGAAACAATAAATTCAAATTGCTAAATTAAAATCTTCGCAAAGATTATAATTTTTTTTTTTGGTTATTTAAGACACAAAGTTATATTTTTTTATTTTATTTTTAATTATTCTGGAATGAAGTGATATTTTATATTTTTGTACCATAGTTTAAGTTTACATTAAAAAATGAAGTGATATTGTTATTTAATGAATTTATTTAAATAAAATTTAAATATATGCCTGAATAAATAGCACATTAGAAATAATAAATGAAATTTAATATTTTAATTATTTAGAGGAAGTCATAATATTATTGCGAATTATTCGAGCCGTATCCTCTTCTTCTCTTTCTATGTCCAAATATCATTGGTCATTGTAGTATGTGAAGTAGATGGTATTTCTTCCGGAGATTCCACTTGAAAGTGTTGGCAAATATTGTGCAATGCGCAACAAGCATTCACAATTTGCGTAGCCTTTTCGGGAGTGTAATGTAAACCTCGTACAGATAAAAGACATCGAAATCTACTCTTGAGTACACCAATTGTCCGCTCTACAATATTGCGGGCCTTTGAGTGTACTGTATTGTAGCGTGCTTGGGGTGAAGAAGCTTCCGCCAAGCGATAAGGCGTCATTAAAAATTTGTGCAGAGGATAGCCAGCGTCGCCTAAGAAATTACATTACTCCAATTATTTAGCAATAAATACGATAAAGTCTTACCCAAGATCCAAGTGTTATTCTGTATGTTGTTCTGTAAATGCACTTTCAAATCGCTAACATTGAAAACAAAAGAGTCATGATTTGCGCCTGCATGCCTAGCATCCACATACCGAATAGACATTTTATAATCACAAAGCTAAAAATGTTAAGAAATTATACCATTTTGTTTCTAATATAATTCAGATTTTATACATACAATAATCACGTTTAAACTGTAGTAGCCCTTTCTGTTAAGATAAAGATGTTGCACTTCTTTTCTTGGTAAAATTATGCGAACATGAGTCCCGTCGATGCAACCAACTACTCCCAGGAAAGCACTTTTTGAATAAAATGAAACTTTTGAAGCGTTTTGCTCCTCCTCAGTCATTTGAATTTTAATCCATTGGGCACTAATACGTTGTTCAATTATATTTAGAACCTCTTTAATTACTAAAGATATCGTAGGTTGCGCCAACCCAATGTTAAAATCATTTCCACTGCATTTTTGATAACCACCGTCAGCAAGGAAACGCAGAGTTGCGCATAATTTTAATATAGGAGGTATGGCCGTTCCTCGCACACGTTTGTGGAAATGTTCCTTCATCTCATTCAGTAAAAAACAAAATGCTTCTTTATTTAATCGAAAATAACTTATGAATCTGCAACAAACATTATTAAAAAGCAATTCAATTGTGAAAAAACTATGGCTTACTTTGCATTCGGAAGCTTCAATGGATTTGAGTGATCACGAAGGCTTTTTCGTATACGTAGCACATCAATTTTGCCCCCACTATTTTCGTCATTGTAATATAAATCAAAACTTATATCCATTTTTTTTATTGTTTATTATATATGTTTATTCACTTTTTCGCGAGCGACAACTGAATTCAATTGTTTAAATATGTCGTTTACAAAATTTTAGCTGTTTCACTATCTGTCAAATTTCCCTTTCTTAGGTTGGCAACGCCAATCATACTTCGACTGAACTTAGTTGAAGTTCGCAATACCGAAAAAGAGTTTGGTTGATCTGAAGTTGAGTTGCCTTAACTTCAATTCGACCAAGTCGGGTTGAAAACCGCAATAGGGGCATTATATGATATATTTATATACACATATATAAATATATAAATAGTATACTATGTAATATAATCCATATTTATATACATATGAATATATACATACATATAAGTATATTATTTAAAAAATATAGAAAAATATTATTATACAATATTCAGTAAATACCGGTTTTATATTGCCAATGGAAACTTTGAAATTTTCAACAAAAAAAATTTCCCGTTAGTTTCCGTTAGATCTAATTCGTTGGAATTTCTTAACGGTGATTCTTTTGAATTCTTCTTTTCTTGAAGTGAAGTGAAGCGAAGTGAATTAGTGATTGCGATATTTAGAGACTTTTTCGGATTTTTGTGAAAATAATAATTAAAATGTCTCATCCGTTTTTAAATTAAAAGTTAAGAATTTTTTCTATTTTTACATCAATTGGACAGCTTGTTTTGAGCAATCGTTGCTGCTTTTAGAGGAAGTTGGATTAGTTCCAACAAGGGATTCCACTCCTCCATTATGCGATAAATGCGGAGAGAAGATGCGACCAGAGGAAAAGAAAAACGCTAAATTAGGATGGGTTTGGAGGTGCGATTCGAAGCCAACAAAGAAAAAAGGAGCGAAGGATTGCAGGCAGTGCATAAGTCCTGCTCGAGGAACATTCTTGGATGGGTGCCAGTGTCATTTGGCTCCGAAAGAAATTATAGCAATCATTTGCTGTTTTGTGAGCAAAATGAACGTGACGACGGTGTATGCTCAATTAATCAACTGGCGAAAGCAAAATGAGGAGCCGATATTGAGCTGCAATACTGTTGTGGATTATTACAGTTATTTAAGGGAAATTGCTGAGGTTATCTGTTCAAACGCAGAGTTTTGTCTCGGGGGAGAGGGCAAAACAGTCCAGATTGATGAAACTTTTTTAACGAAACGGAAATACAACAGAGGACGCGTAACGGGCCAAATGACAATGACGGTATTGGGACTTTTGTGCAAAGAAGACAAAATCTGTCGCTTTTCCGCTTAAAAGCAAAGAGCAAGGCAGATTTGTGGCCTTTCATTAAAAAGTTTGTGCATCCCAATACATCCCGAATTTGTACTGATGATGGAAAGCAATACCATGGCTTAAGTAAACTTTTCGGAGACGGTACTGAATGTTTAACCACCAATCATAGCATTTGGGAATATGTGGAGAGGGGAAACGAAAACAATACTATTAATGACCTCGAATGTCAAAACCGTTGGTTCAAAAGTTCACTTAAAAGTCGCCGAAGCCCAAAATTATTGCATCAGTATACGGCTCTATACGGCTATCGCCAAGACTTCTTAGAAAAACAATACAAAGAAGACATTGGCTCGCAGATAATGCAACTTATATTGGACATACGAAAAGTTTATCCTGGGTATGTAGAAGGAAGTCTTCAGGAAGGGATGGAATTGAAAGAATTGGAATTGCCGACGGTAGAGTCCAAGGATTTAACGGATATTGTTCCTCAAACGAAACGGTTGCGTTACGAAACTGTAGAATTTTTGGTGGAAAATATATCTACTGATGATGTAAATGACGCGGAAGACATTAATGATCCTGATTTTCATTTTAAGGATTTTGTTAGTTAAAATTTAATTAGGATTCACAATATTTATGTATATATGTATGTAAAATCATTATAATAAATAGAAAAAACGTATTATAGAATGCAAAGTTTTTCAGTATTTCTCTCCTTTTGATTAATATATATAGGTGTTCGATCGATGAGGGTTATTTTTTTTGAAGCGCGGCCGAAGGCCGCCAGTACAGAAAGTAGTTCGACACAAAGGAACTATGAATACCCCGGTGTTCGATCGATGTTCGATCGATGAGGGTTATTTTTTTTGAAGCGCGGCCGAAGGCCGCCAGTACAGAAAGTAGTTCGACACAAAGGAACTATGAATATCCCGGTGTTCGATCGATGAGGGTTATTTTTTTTGAAGCGCGGCCGAAGGCCGCCAGTGCAGAAAGTAGTTCGACACAAAGGAACTATGAATATCCCGGTGTTCGATCGATGAGGGTTATTTTTTTTGAAACGAGGCCGAAGGCCGCCAGTGCAGAAAGTGGTTCGACACAAAGGAACTATGAATACCCCGGTGTTCGATCGATGAAGGTTATTTTTTTTTAAACGAGGCCGAAGGCCGCCAGTACAGAAAGTGGATCGACACAAAGGAACTATGAATACCGCGGTGTTCGATCGATGAGGGTTATTTTTTTTGAAGCGCGGCCGAAGGCCGCCAGTGCAGAAAGTAGTTCGACACAAAGGAACTATGAATACCCCGGTGTTCGATCGATGAGAGTTATTTTTTTTGAACCACGGCCGAAAGCCGCCAGTGCCGAAAGTAGTTCGACACAAAGGAATATTATTTTTTATCTTTATTTATCAATTAACATAATATACAAAAACCATTTGTACCATTTTCTTTATATATGTTAAACAGAAAAATTTTTAATCGTTTTTTTTAAAAGACAATATGTGGCAACACTGGTATTTGTCATGACATGTAAAGAAAAACAAAACAAAACAAGTAAGGAAGGGCTAAGTTCGGGTGTCACCGAACATTTTATACTCTCACACGATAAAGTGATAATCGAGATTTAATTATCAGTCATTTACATATTTTTCAAATACCGTATTAGTGTAAAGTTTTATTCCGCTATCATCATTGGTTCCTAATGTACATATCGTCATCTGAATCCAAAAATTCGAAATTGAGAGTCTTATTGATTACGCTTCATTACTTCAAATTACATACGTAGTATTAGATATGTTCAACGTTTTCAGGTTCTGCGGTCAGATCTATACCACTTTTAACCAACATTAAAATTTTGTTTCACATATGTTCCATTTTATTTCGTGTTTCATTCATGCCACTGTAAATTTCCGAAAATGTTACGCATTTCAGGTGACGATATACATACATATATTATACAGAGAAGGCATCAGATGGAATTCAAAATAGCGTTATATTGGAAGAAGGCGTGGTTGTGAACCGATTTCACCCATATTTCGTACATGTCATCAGGGTGTTAAGAAAATACTATATACCGAATTTCATTGAAATCGGTTGAGTAGTTCCTGAGATATGGTTTTTGGTCCATAAGTGGGCGACACCACGCCCATTTTCAATTTTTAAAAAAGCCTGGGTGCAGCTTCCTTCTGCCATTTCTTCCATAAAATTTAGTGTTTCTGACGTTTTTTGTTAGTCGGTTAACGCACTTTTAGTGATTTTCAACATAACCTTTGTATGGGAGGTGGGCGAGGTTATTATCCGATTTCTTCCATTTTTGAACTGTATATGGAAATGCCTGAAGGAAACGACTCTAAAGAGTTTGGTTGACATAGCTACAATAGTTTCCGAGATATGTACAAAAAACTTAGCAGGCGCGGGGCCACACCCACTTTTCCAAAAAAATTACGACCAAATATGCCCCTCTCTAATGCGATCCTTTGTGCCAAATTTCATTTTAATATCTTTATTTATGGCTTAGTTATAACACTTTATAGGTTTTCGGTTTCCGCCATTTTGTGGGCGTGGCAGTGGACCGATTTTGCCCATCTTCGAACTTAATCTTCTTATAGAGCCAAGAAATACGTGTACCAAGTTTCATCATGATATCTCAATTTTTACTCAAGTTACAGCTTGCACGGACGGACAGACGGACGGACGGACGGACAGACAGACATCCGGATTTCAACTCTACTCGTCACCCTGATCACTTTGGTATATATAACTCCATATCTGACTCTTTTAGTTTTAGGACTTACAAACAACCGTTATGTGAACAAAACTATAATACTCTCCTTAGCAACTTTGTTGCGAGAGTATAAAAATACTATACCGAAATATACAAGGGCACAAGAGCACCCATTTGCAGAATCTAGTGATATATGAATGGCTAATTCGGTCAATTTGTTGTGAATGACTATTAAGCATGGATATTGTGAATTGGCGCACCTTCTGCAAACATTTTTAACAAAAAAAACTGTAGCAAATCTTTATATTTTAAATAGAAATAATAAAGGCTATTTTTTAAAACTTATGTACCTTCCTCAAAAATCTAACGACGTATGTAATATGTCTTTATGTAAAATGACAGCAAAAACAGGGTTGCAATTATATTTTTGCCTGACATTGCACGCAAATATACATGGGTTTTGGTCTGACATATTTTACAGCCATTGCAAATAATTTTCTGCGTCTGTTTGTTGTTGTGCCGGTGCACCAAGAGGAAATATATGCAATTCTGTCACCGTGCTAGGGTTTTGCAAGAGCAAGAGAATACCCCTAATATATATAAAATGAAATATAATTATATAAAACTCTCATCGGTGAGTATTAAACACAAAATTTACAAAAAAAAATTAATTAATTAATTAATCAAAAAGTTAATTAAAAATTTAATATTTGCAGGACGCTTTAACTTATAAAACACACGTTCTTTTACAAGAGGTGTGATTTCATATACATATTTTATCGTAATATATTATGTTTTTAGGATATTACGATAATTTTTTATATATATAGCATATATACATACAGTACTTTCCCTGTCTGATTGTTCGTAAAATAAAATAAAATCCCAAAAAAAGTGCCCCAAAGTTAAAAGCTGAAGTCGAAAAAGATATTGGGAAGCAGTGTAGTACTCGAACTATTCGCCGTGTCCTGTATAATGCTGGTTACCATAAATGATATTCATATCAATTGATATGATTGCATGTAAACGTATAAAAATATAAGCAATAGCAATGTACATATATTTCTGAGCATAGTTTTCATTCAATGCTGAGCTCTGTTCACTCATCACAGTTAAAATTTCTCCTTCTGAGCAAAAAGTGGTGAAATCCACTAATAGGATTTTGTTATGCCACCTTATGATCAAAAATTATTTAAATCCATTAAAAACTGTCCAAGCCCCTAGGTACCGAATATTTGGACCCCGGTACATATAGTTGACTTTTGATCGAAAATGTCGGTCAATGTGTGATATATATAACTGAAATTAAGGGATAATCCTTCTCTTATAATGGTATGTCTGTATTCAAAAACGTTGAATATGGGTTGAATCGAACCAAAACTTCTATTACGGGTGACTTTGTACTGCATATATCGACCAATATGTGAATTATCTCAGTGGAAATAATAGAGCGTGTTTTACAGACAACAGCGTATCTTTGTGCCAAAACTAGGTAAATTTAAGCGAAAACTTGACTTACCCCCCATATAACTAATATCAAGATTGTCGACATCCGGCTGACTTTACTCTATATGATTGGTTTAACACCTTAAAGTATTTCCCCGGCTTTGATGTTTGCAAGTTGCAAGAATCGCACTCGCGACTTGGAACTCACGTCACTGTTGACAGTTATAACTTTGAGGTCGTAGATAATTTCGTCTATCTTGGAACCAGCGTAAACACCACCAACAACGTCAGCCTAGAAATCCAACGCAGGATAACTCTTGCCAACAGGTGTTACTTCGGACTGAGTAGGCAATTGAGAAGTAAAGTCCTCTCTCGACAAACAAAAACCAAACTCTATAAGTCACTCATAATTCCCGTCCTGCTATATGGTGCAGAGTCTTGGACGATGTCAACAACGGATGAGTCGACGTTGCGAGTTTTCGAGAGAAAAATTCTGCGAAAGATTTATGGTCCTTTGCGCATTGGCCACGGCGAATATCGCATTCGATGGAACGATGAGCTGTACGAGATATACGACGACATTGACATAGTTCAGCGAATTAAAAGACAGCGTCTACGCTGGTTAGGTCATGTTGTCCGAATGGACGAAAACACTCCAGCTCAGCAGAGGAAGAGGAAACTCCACTCCGTTGGAAGGACCAGGAAGAGGAAGACCTCCACTCCGTTGGAAGGACCAAGTGGAGAAGGACCTGGCTTCGCTTGGAATATCCAATTGGCGCCACGTAGCGAAAAGAAGAAACGACTGGCGCGCTGTTGTTAACTCGGCTATAATCGCTTAAGCGGTGTCTACGCCAATTAAGAAGAAGAAGAGTATAAAATGTTCGGTTGCAGCCGAACTTAGTCCTTCCTTAGTATATTGATTTCTAATTCATCACCATTTTCTAAAAGCTTTTTCAAATCTTTCTCCAGAAGCTTTTCGTCGTCTTCATCAAACTCTTCATCATCAAACTCTTCGTCGTAATTTTTTTTATACTAAGAAACCCGCATACCAATTTTCATCAAGATACCTCAAATTACAGCATGCACGAACGGACAGACAGACATACAGTCACCCGGATTTCAGATTTTCTCTTTCAACTTTTCTCGTCATCCAGACTTTATATATATACATATATAGTAGCATATATGTATATTAGTTCTAGGTGATACGTACAACCGTTAGGTGAACAAACTATTTGATTATACTTGGCAACAGGTTGTAAGAGAGAAAACTATCTTTGCGTACTTCAGTTTCTTTCTTCATTTAACCATTGTATTCTATAATTCCATTTGATGATTAGATGTCGTAGTCTTCGTATAGACCTCAAATTTTGATTCGAACAGATCTCGCAATAGATTTGCTTCATTATTTCGTCAACTGCATATATACCGTT
>NW_024396608.1:0-49300 GCF_016617805.1 Bactrocera tryoni
AAGAGTGTGTGCACGTTATGCTTGTGTTGGTTATTCTAGCGTTAACTCAAGAATGATAGAATACAAGATTACGACGACCGCCATTACGAAAAGTCATAGTTCCGTGTTGAGAAGAACAAGAGTGAAAAACTGTCAAATGGCTTGCAAAATGTAAACAGAAAAGTAAACACTTTTGTAAATTCGTAAAATATTATTAATTCTTTCGATTTTAATGAAAAGTTTTAGTGAAGCGATTGAATATTGTTGAGTGAATAGATTTGAATCATTTCTAAAGAAATATATCGGCCTATTGATAATAAAATTGTCTATTAAGTTGTGATTAAAATGAAGAAGACGTTTCTTGTGTTGTATATAAACATATACATACATATGTATATTATAAGTTCAGATGTATCAGATGTATGAAATTATGATAAAAGAATTGTGAAATTATTAATTTAGTATTAAATATATCATTTCTTTTGCAAAATAACACCCATTTTTTGGCAACTTTCAAATCGGCCGGAATACTGAAAAAACTCGTTTTCGATCCTTTAATTACATAATAATTATTACAACAAGCCACTGCACATTTCATTTTAAAAAATTAATATATTTATGCATAGAAATTTAAATAAATACAACAGTACACTTACACTGCTTTTCTTCATTTGAACAATTTCCACACATGCTACTCTATTTATTGTGGATGTGCCTAAAACTAATTATATACATATTTTCTCGCAACAATATTCTAAATATTCCACTGAAATTTTTCTTGCAAAAACGAATGAATTAATATTATTTTGGGAATTTCAAAAAGTGTTTACTTTTCTGTTTACAATTTGTATGCATTTCTATGCTTGTTCTTCTCAACGCCAAACTGTGACGTCACGAAATTGTTGAACAATGTATTTGTTTTTGTAAGAATTGTCAAGAGCTAAACCGAAAAAAACTAACTGTAAACTAGTGTCGTAATCTTGTATTCTATCATTCTTGCGTCAACTGATCGCAAAATTCTGCTTTGTTTGCCTACGAAGTTGAATACAGTAGCACAATCGTGCTTTCACAGACACTTGTCGCGACATGTTGGTGTGAGGTGTCTGGCACTGTCCGTGCGCTATTGTGCGCATAGGCCGTGGACAACGCTGATTTAGATCATACATGGGCGTTTTGACTCACATGAGCAGTTACTCTCAGCACACGTATTCTTACGCTCTTATTTCAGTCGCTATTGAAAGTGTAAACACAATGGCTACGACAGACTGCAAACTACATCTGTCAAATATTAAAATACACACGTTCTTATGGGCAGTGTTATTTTGACAGCTGCACGACTACACGACTGCAGGCCGACAGTTGTCGCTTCTCGCTAACTTCAATATCCTCCTATTTTTGCCAACGACAGTACGACGACAGTAGAGTTGACAGTAGAATAGAAGATAGAAAGAGGAGGTAGAGTGGTGATGCCACTAATATGTAAAATGTAAAATTATTCACAGCTCTAACAAACTTGATGTTATTTTACAAATAAAAGCATAAAATAGCTATATTATAGCTCTATTATATCATTTGTAATAACAATTGATAATTTAAAGCAAAAATATTGACCTATTTACTTATTTTTGCATAAAAATTTCACTTTGAACATAAAATATTAAAAATTTCATTGAAGTGAAAGGTATTAGTATGGCCACAACGAAATTGTGTACATACAAAATGGACAACTGCGTTGTTTTGTGTACATGCCGGCCATTGTGTTGTTGTTGCTACTCAAAATGTACATGTAGTAAGATGAACAACGACGTTTTCAGTTCACTGTCGTGCCGCTGCAGTCTGTCGTAGCCATTGTGTTTACACTTTGAGAGCAAAAAAACCAGTTTTGCACTGTGGGATAATGAATTGATTTTCCTGCCAGTTGCGCTGCAGACAAACAAGTAGGTAGTCGGTATGTTGATATTTTTTTATGCCCTAGTATATTTTTGCCCCATTTGAAATGTATAACATAAATAAAATGTTATAATTTCAGATACCTTTGGTGGGGTAAATTGGGAGTTGACTACTTTTACTAGCAAAGCGGAAATTTTAAGATAAAGTTGAAATTGTGAAGTTCTCGAGAAATCATGCTTAAAAATAAGGCTTGCCTCAGCGTCCAAAAACACCTTCGCTTTGAAATATATTCACTTACATAAAGCTCTTCGTCAAAACGGGGTTGTTTCTGGGCGGCCCAAAAAATTAAATTTTTTTTATTTTAATTATTTTGAATGCCTACATTAATTCTATACTTTTGTGACAGTTTCTTATTAAAATTGCATTCGATAAATTTCTAGTAGTTAACCTGCTTCTTTGCTTGGAACAGATGAATTTCATATCAGAAAAAATGTGTTCACAAAAGAATGTTGAGGGGAAAAATGATAAAACCTTGAGGGAAATTTCTTTAAGCTGCGGATAAAATGAGCTTTCTAAGTTCCTCCAGAAATCGGTAATATCCTTTTTATCATTGAATGACATTTCACTTCTAAGAATTTTTAATTCTGACTAATTAATTCATATTGGTTTACATCACATTTACATTTCGGAAGTCCTCAAATCTGTCCTCAAAGTTAAAAAACAGAGTCTCTAATAAATGAGTGTGCGGACGTTTTACACTTAAGACATCAGTACTGTTCATGAGGGAGTAGGCTTGTGGAAAACTTGAATAATCTCCGTCTTTGATCTCAGAAAGCAATAAAAATAAAATAGTTTGAAAATGAGTGACTTCTTTGAATAAAAGGGGCAAGGTTTTTTATTTCCTTGTAATTTCAAATTAAGTTCATTCAAACGGTTACACAAATCAGAAAGAAAAGCCAAATTAAAAATAAATTGGCTATCTTCTAATGCCTGTATTAATTCATTTGCCCCAGCTAAACTCTCCAATTTTAAAAACTTTAGCACTTCATTCCTTAAGGCAAATAATCTCTTCAGGCAATCACCCCGGCTTAACCACCGTACATCGGTGAACATCTTTAGGTCACTGTATTCACTATTTGAAGTTGTTAAGAACTCCTTAAATTTCCGGTGCGTAAGTGAATGATGACCTCATCTTATTTTGTTAATTATTTTCTCTGCAGTTTTGATATATGGAAGCGCGCTCAGGAATTTGGAGGCAAGAGACAGCTGGTGTATTATGCAATGAAAAGAATAAACCTTGATATTATGCTTTTCCAACTGCCCAACGAAGCCTTCCAGTTTACCAATCATTACGTTGGCCCCATCCGTACAATCCCCAGCAAATTTCCTTAAGTCCACTTCAGAAAGTAATTTTTGGTGAATAGTTTCGAAAATTAACTTACCTGTTACATTTCCGTGGAAGCTTTCTAACGAGAGCATTGATTCAAAAACTTCAAAGTTTGAATCTACGCATCGAACACAAATGACCATACCACATACTTATGTATGTCATTTATATCAGTGCTTTCATCCAAGCATATGGAGAAAAATTGGCAGTCATCAATTCTTTTTTTAATAGCTTTTTCAACAAACGTCCCTTTTCCGTCCACATTTCGTGTTATAGTTCTACGAGATAGAGGAACTTTTACAAAAAAAGCTGCTAATGGGCTGCTGAGTATTTGTAAAACTTTTACAATCACTTCTTTCATAAAAGTACCGTCTGAAATAGGTCTTCCATGCATAGCAATGCTTGAACTAATTATGCTCGAGATATCTTTTTTAGTGTGGTTTCCGTACCTGTATAATTCTTTTGACCATCGTTTTCAACTTGGAAAACCCAATTCTTATACTTCTGCAAAAGGGTATTTTTTTTTTCAAAAAACATATTATCTCTCTCAATACCCTCATATTTCTCAAAGTATTTATGGAAGGTATTATAATGCCTCCTAAAATTATATGCCCGGGTCCCTTTTACACACATATTACACAATAGACATTGCATATTACCAAAGGCATTGGAAATCATAAAGCAATATTTGTCTTTCATTTTGAACAAACACATATACATAGGTACGCGCATAAATAGTACCATAAAACAATCAAGCGGCGTACGATGTTGCTTCGCTGTTGTTTGTTAATCAGGAATAAAGGGATGTTAAACTTATTCCAGTGTGAGAGCGCCTCAAAATTAGCGTTTTTTTATAACATTTTCCATTATGGCCAAATTGAACAAAATAACAATTTTTGGGCATTTATCAACCCAATGCCCAACATTTAGTACGAATAAAAATTACTAAATAGTGTTTATTTATTATATGGAGAAACTATTTAAATCTTTTTAAAGAATATTATAACAACTGACTTTTGTCCTTTCAATACCCAATAATAGGATTTAAGCTTGTTAGCTCTCAATCATTAAACGTTTTTGATCATTTTCCATTGAAAATAAAACTATGATGCTTCAAATTACAAAACGTGTCATCAAATATCTTTAAATTTCACAAATTTATTTAATATTCATTGTTTTACATTTTTTATAAGTGGTCTTGAACGCTGCAACAAATCCCTCCGTTTACACATTTTTTTGGTAAGATTCCAATCTGGCCATCGCTCGTTTCCAATTGATAAACGTCAAAACCTACTGAACTCGATTAGCTGTCAAAGTTCAGTAGGTTTTGACGTTTAGCAATTGCTCTCTCACTTCCAGTGAGAGAGGAGTTAAACATCTCTTTATCTCTGTTGTTAATCAATTGACTGCAAATGTTTTTTGTCCCATGGTAGCCACATTACGCTCGCGGTTACCAATACATCCATACATTTCATTTGCCCATCTCTGATCTAGATCAATAGTAGGACCTTTGTACATCATTGTAATACAATTAAAAAATTTTGTAGACCCTTCATTATTTTTTAATTAATTAAACAAAATAATGATGGGAAGTTAGCACCCCACCCCACTAATTTTTATTTGTAGACCGAAATAATATTAACCAATGGAAAGCAAATCGTTTGTAGATAATAAATACCTTGGTTTCATTCTTTTACACGTAATTATTCATTAGATTTTAATTAACTTAAAAAAAGGTCTATGGTATTTCACTATTTCCATCGTACTCCTACAATGTATAAGTGATGCCCATAACGTAAAAGTTCAATATCGAAAAAGATATGTACGTTCGCTCAAAACTGACCGACACTTGTCAATTATATCGATAACCTTTAACTGGTGACATGTAGCCTGACAGGCTTCCCAAAGTACCATTAAGTGTTCATTGTATTTTTGTACTCTCGCAACAATGTTGCTAAGGAGAGTATTATAGTTTTGTTCACATAACGGTTGTTTGTAAGTCCTAAAACTAAAAGAGTCAGATATAGGGTTATGTATACCAAAGTGATCAGGGCGACGAGTAGAGTCGAAATCCGGATGTCTGTCTGTCCATCCGTCCGTCTGCCCGTCCGTCTGTCCGTCCGTCTGTCCGTCCGTCTGTCCGTCCGTCTGTCCGTCCGTACGTGCAAGCTGTAACTTGAGTAAAAATTGAGATATCATGATGAAACTTGGTACACGTATTCCTTGGCTCCATAAGAAGGTTAAGTTCGAAGATGGGCAAAATCGGCCCACTGCCACGCCCACAAAATGGCGGAAACCGAAAACCTATAAAGTGTCATAACTAAGCCATAAATAAAGATATTAAAGTGAAATTTGGCACAAAGGATCGCATTAGGGAGGGACATATGTGTACGCAATTTTTTTTTTGGAAAAGTGGGCGTGGCCCCGCCCCCTACTAAGCTTTTTGCACATATCTCGGAAACTACTATAGCTATGTCAACCAAACTCTACACAGTCGTTTTTTTCAAGCATTTCCATATACAGTTCAAAAATGGAAAAAATCGGATAATAACCACGCCCACCTCCCATACAAAGGTTATGTTGAAAATCACTAAAAGTGTGTTAACCGACTAACAAAAAACGTCAGAAACACTAAATTTTACGGAAGAAGTGGCAGAAGGAAGCTGCACCCAGGCTTTTTTTAAAAATTGAAAATGGGCGTGGCGCCGCCCACTTATGGACCAAGAACCATATCCCAGGAGCTACTAGACCGATTTCAATGAAATTCGGTATATACTGTTTTCTTAACACCCAGATGACATGTACGAAATATGGCTGAAATCGGTTCACAACCACGCCTTCTTCCAATATAAAGCTATTTTGAATTCCATCTGATGCCTTCTTTGTATAATACGAGTATAAACATTAGGAACCAATGATGATAGCGGAATAAAACTTTACAAAAATACGGCATTTGAAAAATATGTAAATGACGTATTACGAAATCTCGATTATCACTTTACCATGCGAGAGTATAAAATGTTCGGTGACACCCGAACTTAGCCCTTCCTTACTTGTTTTTATTAATAAACGGCTTCTTGCGAGCAACTCGGCCGTGAAAATTATGTTCTCTTAAAACACGTCGGACAGTTTCCGTACAAAATGTTTTGCCGGTTATGTCCTGCATCTCACTGGCTAGTTTTGGGGCTGAAATCCTTGGGTCCTTTTTAATTTTTTGCACAGTATAGCGTTCATCAGTTCTACTAAAAACCTTGTTTGGCGCTTTTCTTCCTTTATTTTCGATGCGGTTTTCGAAAACGAATCTGTGGATGATAGCTTTCACGGTACCATCTGGTATATGCACAATTTTTGCAATTTCTCGTCGAGAAAGTCCGTTTTTATAGTGTTTAAGGACTAATTCTCGTTGTTCTATCGTTGTGCGTCTTCCCATGGCTGTAACACGTGCTTTCTTGACAAAATCCAATCAAAAGTGAAAATTCTATGTGCAAATATAATTAGCAAAGTGTAAACAAAAAAAGCACCGTTAGGCTAAGCTTCTTGGAAGAGAAGCTGTTCATTAAACGCAGTGGGTCAAATAAGCTGTGACATTGAAAAAATCAGTATTTTTCTTTAAAGTTGAATAAATATGATACCTTTTGTGAATTTAATAAAATTTAAGCGCCTTGTTATTCCTTCAATATCCACTAAAACAACTGCGTTTTTGTTTTTTTGCTATCTTTTTTAGTTAATAAGTTATACTCATTTATTTTTGAAAATATAAGGTGGGTCAAATAAGCTGTGAGCCACTGTATGTATGTTGTTCAAAAACTGGGGAGCCTAAAAGTACAATGAAGACATTTGCTCATCTACTGACACGGACTCAGTAATTTCCGACTGATTTTGAATTAAAACTAAATCCACTTTTGTATTATCTTTTGTACTTTGAGGTATTAGCAATGATAATGTGGGCGTTGGACTTACTGACGGATCAGTTGGTAATGTGGCTGATACATTTGTTGGTATTTCGTCTACTGACTTCTTTAACAGCACATTAACAATCTTATTGCTCAATTCAGTTTCCGATATCGCTTCCAGTGCCTCAACATCTGTACCTTCTGTAGACATCCCCAGTTAAAGGATAAAGTAGGTATTGATTCACATCATTCACCAAAATTCATTGTTAAATATTGAAACAAAAAAGGTTATATGGTGAATGAGTTATTATTGAGGTTTATCAGGCTGGTTTTCGCTTTCGAGTTTTGATTAAAGATAATTAAAATCAATAACTATATAATAAGTGATTTGTTAACGGTAGGAATTTTGAAGCATATTTACAAAGTTTGACGACTTTTTAATTTTTTATTACCAATTTTTCGACTAAATTTTCTTTTAGGCTACATCAACAATGGCACCTCATGCTAAAGTAGCTGTTTAGGATGTCGTAGCAGTTATTAAAAAGCATATCGACCATTTTACAGAGAGAAGTAATTTTCCAATTTCTTCGCATATAATATGGAAAACCATGAGCAAGGAGTTGAAAAATAAATGGACACCATATAATGTATATGTGAATGTCATTAACAATAGGAGAAAGGTACTTGCTATTGCCTGTGATGAATTGGGAATTCCTTTTCGTGAAGAGGTGAAAAATGTTTCACTTCACAAATCAACGTTCGAAGACTCAGTGACTGATCCCTTTAATGAGTCGTTTGAACTGCATGAGGAAAGTGCGGATTTAGACGAATTCAAAGTGCTCGTCACTGCAGCTGAATGGATGAGCATACAAGGAGATGAAAAAACATATAATGATGGACGTACTTATACTACTCTCCGTTCAGGTATCAGAGATCGGTAAAAGTATTACTTTATAAACTATTAATGGCTTTTTCAAAATTCAATTATTTTTATGACAATATTAATGCCGAATAATGTTTTGATTTTTTCATTTTCCAATCTAATGCAAATTTAAACTCACTTATGATCTATTAAATTATAAATAAAAAAATTGTTATTCACATTTTTTCATTATTTTTAATGGAAAATAAGATTATTAAAAGTAAAATCATTTCGATAATGAGAAAGAGGGCAGCCACATTTAAATTGAACTTTGAGGGGAAACTCATCATTGGGGATTTTTCCTTAATATTAAAATCAATGAGTATAATATGAAATTTGCAAATGCGAGTCCAATGCGTTACGTCCCAGCAAACTTTAATTAAGATTCCGGAGACGATTTTAATGAATGCCAATTCTTGCCCTTTTCATTAATTAATAAGGCGATAATGAACATTTTCTTTTTTAATTAGCTACTATCAGAATTATAATAAAAAAATCTCCATCATTCATTGAAACAATTACATAATTGTGGAAAGTGATTTGTATCGCATTATTAATCGAATGAAAAATAAAAAGTAAAAATTTCCATCAATTATTGGCACAAATATGAAGAATTTTTGTTTGTTCTATTATCTTCCATTAACCATTAATTTGAAAATAAAAAAAAATTGATTGTTAGACATTGTGATGATATATAATTAATTATTGGAATTATTTATTTCCTGACCTCCCTTATGTACATGGACAGACGAACTTTTCGAGATCATTCAACGTCAAACTAATCTCCCATGCTGCTTCAATTTCGACAATCACAAAATTTTACGATCGGGCAAAGCTACCCATTATCTGATCGTCACTGGTCACTGTGCTGTGTTATCTGGATGAAGAACCCGAAGAAGGAGATTTTTTTATGACTATTAGGATTATTGTAGGTAAAATTATTATTTGTAGGTAAAAAATAATCCTTGAGTTTTCATTGTAGACCTAACTGTTCTTTAAATACTAATAAATTAATGATATCAGTGACAATGTGTCCATCTGCGCATGCATGGACTCCCATGGATCGATGCGGCCGTACGTTTCTTCATTTTCGACATTCTTTAGAAAATTTAAATGAATTAGAATTCATCATTCGATTAATTGATGAAGGTAACTAGCTGCACTCTCATGTAATATGGAAAGAATAGATTTAGGTACAAGCAAATGTGTATCGGAATGTAACATTATTTATAAAAATGTATAAATAAACCGTCTTGAACTTTCACGCAGATATTCGGGGTTTAGTGTTGACTATTTCAACAACCTGAATATTTGATGTCTTATTTCACTCAGTTATAAAAAATTTAGCTATGTAATGTAAAGGAGATTCTAAAAATGAGATATTTGAACGTCATAAAAATTGATATTTCATTCTGATTTGACATTCGCTTGATTTTGCATTTATTTCTCTTTAATTAAGTGCGATCGTTAATTACCTTTTAATAAGTGACTTTTCATTAAGTTTTTTTTAACGGGCATCGCTAATGAGGGTACAAAGTGAATTGTTTAACACCAACTTTGAAATTTTGGTATATTCCATTACGAAAGACAATTTAATTTTGGATTGGAACACTTGTATTTTCTATTTCATATTTTCGTTCTGTAATTTAAACCAATTATTTGTCGATAATTTCAAATTGGTTGTTTTAAAAACTAACCATATCCATAGAAGATGCATTTTAAAGTGATTGAGATTTTTTTTACATTTTCCTTTGATAATTTTGAATACGTCTTGTCTGACTCTAATAATGGTTAACATCAATTAACCGTTCTCAACTAAGATTATTAAACTAAGGTTTTGGTTTAATCTTGCAGTACGTAAATAAGGCCGGAAGGACGAATTTGTTCACAGCCAACTATTGTTTTAGTTACTTTGTGATAACCATCGTACAATAACCAATTTTGTCGCGCTGAACAGTAGGCAACATATCGATCTCCGAGACGACTAATTATTCCAGCTAATCTGTTGGAAAAGAATTGTTAAAATATTATTGTTTGTTAATTAGGAACGAATTGTATGAGTTTCGTAAGTAAATTTATATACTCTACCTGTAATTGAATTCTCGGCATATCACTGTAGGTATTTCGTCGATCAGGCACATTGAAGATTGAGAGATGTCAATGAAGAGATGAAAGTTCGACGAAGTTGTCACTACACATTTTCCTGGGCATGATTCCTTTATACATCGAACTTTCTTCAAGTATTTATAGAAATGTAGAGCTTTCTGCAAGTTAATGCATTTTTAGGAACAAATGTCCCACTAGTAGTTAAATCAATTGTCGATATCTCTGAATCGATGCTGGGGCTGATATGATAAATTTGTGTCTCAACGAAAGAAGGTGAGACAAGAACTCGGTGCTCATTTGTTGATTGCAGATTTTCATTATCAATTAGCTGAGTAATTAATTTTAGTGTGTCATTTTCGGTGGTGGCATATCTCATTAATATCAAATAATTGGTATTACATTCAGCTACATACCATAGTACGTGTATTATCGAATCAAGACATGTATCACATCCCCCTTAATTGCAATTGCACTTTGAGAGTCACCGTCTTGATGTAGCTTTACTTCACGATCATCAGATTTTTTTTCTTTAAAAACATCTGTATAAAAGTTTTTAGTATCGATAAAATACAGTGAAGATTTTTCTTTATTCCTCCAGTTGTCTCGAGAATTTGTCCTCAACTGGGGTAACATAATGGAATTCTTTCTGTGACGAATCCGCTTTGATGGGTCCTGTGAGTGTACTATACTTTTCCTCATTCAGCTGAACATAAATTGCTGCTTCTGGTGTTACTCGTGTTGTAGGATGACAAAATTTAATTTTTGGTTGTTGATCATCGTGTAGCTCCTAACGAACCATTCCTCTGAAACAATATGCAGTAAAATGTGTGAATTACACCTGCCAAACGATAAATTGTGGCGTTTAACTCCAATGTCGTAGGAAACTCCTTCAGTCGACAACGTTTCCCAGATTTGTAGCTCAAATCCGGACGAACATTCAACTCCACGAACACTTGATTTGAATATACAGTGTTAACACTGCATTGCATTTCACATGATGAATTAATACAAGAGTAGCGTTTATGCTCGTTAAAAGCCTGGAGATCCTTAAGAGCTTCAAATCCATTCGGTTCCCTGAAAATTTTATGGTTAATATATAAAAGTAGTACTGGTACTGTGTATTCACCACAATTGAGTGACGTAGTGCCGAAAAGGTTTTGATTGGAAACATTTTTTAACAATTGACGACAAATAATCTTTCAAATCGACGATATAAGATTTAGTGCTTTGATCACGTCAACATACTCTTTACTTGGAAATAACTCTGTCAGTAATTTCACTCTGTCATTTTCTATGCGTTGAGATGGACCCTTTTTTACAAAATCAGAAACAAACTTCAAGGTTGGATTCTCTGAATTTATCATCTCCTGATTGTAATTTTCGTCATCCATAGCTGCCGTGCTTAAAATTTGAATAATCGAATCGAAACCACAAGTGTTGATTGCGAAATGCTGATTCGTGTTAATCAAAGTAGGCTTTTTCACAAAATTGCCATTACGCAACAGCCAGGATTTATGGGACCAGCGAGATTATTGTGGCGTCCTATATCGGGTTGAGGTTGAGAGTAGACGCCCGTCACGTTTGCAATCAACTTTCTATGCCACTTGCTTCCATTACTATCATCAGTATCAAAATCCGAGTTCTTCAATGGATCAGTCGTCGAAGATTGAAAGGTAATATTCGAGATTAATTCCTCAGGCATTGGGGAGTTATTATCTATAGCATCTGAAACATCAGAGATATCACCTTCAGGTGACGGGGCTCTTTTGAAATTTAAAGACTCACCCTCTGGACTTCGACTTTTCTTTGCCAGAGGACTCGGGCAAGGGCCTTCGTTTTCGCGAGATACATACTTTTAATTTCGAATGAATTTCGATTGCACTCGATGAGGCGTCGTCTAGAAGAATTTTAACGAGTTCATCTGCTCTAATTAACCCAGAAAAATCTTTCAATGCATGGTTTTTTATATTAGAAAAGAGACCTTCTGAATAACTGGAAGTAGTACGACCTTGTATATATGGCAATGGCACTGCACTCCATAGACAAAATTCTGTTGCTAGGGGCATGAATCTAATTAGGAAATCATTAAAATAGAAAAAAATTAGGTTCGCAGCCTTCAATTGATACTTTTTTCGAATCTTCTAAAATTTTTGTTATCCATGCCTTCACACGGCTTTGCTCTTGAAATTTTTTTTCTTCAATACTCTCTTCATGCAAAGTCTCTTCACCCTGCCACTGCTTATCGTCAGCTTTAGTGTTATAGTCATGGTAATGTTTTCCGACTTTCCAATACAGAAATCCCATTTTTAAGCCTCGTGTCTTGGTGTTCGTGCCCAGCAACAATACATGTCAGACGGAAAATATTCTCAAACTCATACAGAGACTGACTGTCAATCATTAGTGAGAAACAGAGCATGAAAAAATGTCTAACTTTGGAAACAAATCCATCGACGCACCATGCTCATCAAATAAGCAACATCTAATCGTATAAACGTAAAGATTTGAGGACGATGTTTGAATTCTTCATGTTCACTGGCTAGTAGAAAACAAGTTTCATTGTAAGTTTTCACAGTTTGAAAATTAAATCCTAAGCATAATCCGTTCATTAATGCCCGGGACGAGTCACAAACTACCTGCTTTGGTTTCAAAGCTCCATTGTTCTGCCAATCTTTAATAAACTTCCATATTATCCCTGTGTCTTGAGATTCAGTCAGCATATCATGTACAGACACAATTACGCCGTCATAGTGGATTACAATTGAATACAAAAATATGTGTCCTGACAAAGTCTTATTTGGCCGCTCTATTTTCCGAACAAGGCCACCAGTCCCATAAACAGATATTGAAGAATAATCCCTCGTTATTTTACGATGTTGATTATATGCATGAAGCAGTTGATGTGTGCTTAAGATGACCAAAAATTTATTTGAAATGACATTGTGGATGGATCCTTGGTATTTCCCATATCTCATCATTTCTAAATTTTCCACAACGTTTTTTTTTGCCTGCTTCAATTTCGTATAAATTATTGGAAGCTTCTTTTTTTGCCTGACGAACAGCTTCTGTTTTCGGAACTTGAGGAGGCAAACGACCACCAAATTTAGTTTTTTCCTTCAGTTGTACTTTCATATAATTCCGGCAGCCTTTGTAAAACGCCTCTTCTCCCACCTTCTTTCGACGTTCACCGCGTAATTGCCGCTTTACGTCCTCATGTTTAGTACTGAGAGTATTTTGTGTCCTAATAGTCATAAAAAAATCTCCTTCTTCGGGTTCTTCATCCAGATAACAATATAAAGGATTATTGCATTGTTTGCTAGCACAGTGACCAGTGACGATCAGATAATGGGTAGCTTTGCCCGATCGTGAAATTTTGTGCTTGTCGAAATTGAAGCAGCATGGGAGATTAGTTTGACGTTGAATGATCTCGAAAAGTTCATGTGTCCATGTACCTAAGGGAGGTCAGGAAATAAATAATTCCAATAATTAATTACATATACATATATCATCACAATGTCTAACAATGAATTTTTTTTTTATTTTCAAATGAATGGTTAATGGAAGATAATAGAACAAACAAAAATTCTTCATATTTGTGCCAATAATTGATGGAAATTTTTACTTTTTATTTTTCATTCGATTAATAATGCGATACAAATCACTTTCCACAATTATGTAATTGTTTCAATGAATGATGGAGATTTTTTTTATTATAATTCTGATAGCTAATTAAAAAGGAAAATGTTCATTATCGCCTTATTAATTAATGAAAAAGGCAAGAATTGGCATTCATTAAAATCGTCTCCGGAATCTTAATTAAAGTTTGCTGGTACGTAACGCATTGGACTCGCATTTGCAAATTTCATATTATACTCATTGATTTTAATATTAAGGAAAAATCCCCAATGATGAGTTTCCCCTCAAAGTTCAATTTAAATGTGGCTGCCCTCTTTCTCATTATCGAAATGATTTTACTTTTAAGAATCTTATTTTCCATTAAAAAATAATGAAAAAATGTGAATAACAATTTTTTTATTTATAATTTAATAGATCATAAGTGAGTTTAAATTTGCATTAGATTGGAAAATGAAAAAATCAAAACATTATTCGGCATTAATATTGTCATAAAAATAATTGAATTTTGAAAAAGCCATTAATAGTTTATAAAGTAATACTTTTACCGATCTCTGATACCTGAACGGAGAGTAGTATAAGTACGTCCATCATTATAAGTTTTTTCATCTCCTTGTATGCTCATCCATTCAGTTGCAGTGACGAGCACTTTGAATGCGTCTAAATCCGCACTTTCCTCATGCAGTTCAAACGAATCATTAAAGGGATCAGTCACTGAGTCTTCGAACGTTGATTTGTGAAGTGAAACATTTTTCACCTCTTCACGAAAAGGAATTCCGAATTCATCACAGGCAATAGCAAGTACCTTTCTCCTATTGTTAATGACATTCACATATACATTATATGGTGTCCATTTATTTTTCAACTCCTTGCTCATGGTTTTCCATATTATATGCGAAGAAATTGGAAAATTACTTCTCTCTGTAAAATGGTCGATATGCTTTTTAATAACTGCTACGACATCCTCAACAGCTACTTTAGCATGAGGTGCCATTGTTGATGTAGCCTAAAAGAAAATTTAGTCGAAAAATTGGTAATAAAAAATTAAAAAGTCGCCAAACTTTGTAAATATGCTCAATTCAAAATTCCTACCGTTAACAAATCACTTATTATATAGTTATTGATTTTAATTATCTTTAATCAAAACTCGAAAGCGAAAACCAGCCTGATAAACCTCAATAATAACTCATTCACCATATAACCTTTTTTTGTTTCAATATTTAACAATGAATTTTGGTGAATGATGTGAATCACTACCTACTTTATCCTTTAACTGGGGACGTGACAAATTTATAACACTATAAGGGACGCGTAATCTCACAGGCTACTACTTTCAAAGTAATTTTTTGTTGTAAAAATCAATTTAGATATTCTAAAACTCTGTTTATTTTTAACCATTGGTATGTAGTAAAATATCGAATTAGTTTTAATCTGCGGTTTAGTATGAAATATTAAAAAAAAATACAATGAACACTTAATGGTACTTTGGGAAGTGGTCAATTCTGAGAATTTGCAAAACGCGCGAGGCCTGTCAGGCTACATGTCACCAGTTAAAGGTTATCGATATAATTGACAAGTGTCGGTCAGTTTTGAGCGAACGTACATATCTCTTTCGATATTGAACTTTTACGGTATGGGCATCTCATATACATTGTAGGAGTACGATAGAAATAGTGAAATACCATAGACCTTTTTTTAAATTAATTAAAATCTAATGAATAATTACGTGTAAAAGATTTGCTTTCCATTGGTTAATATTATTTCGGTCTACAAATAAAAATTAGTGGGGTGGGGTGCTAACTTCCCATCATTATTTTGTTTAATTAATTAAAAAATAATGAAGGGTCTACAAAATTTTTTAATTGTATTACAATGATGTACAAAGGTCCTACTATTGATCTAAATAAAAAAACCAATGAATTTTCAATTATGTGGTGCAGTCACTCATATGCATGTATACATAAGTATACATATGTACACCCAACTCTTGTTTTACACGGTAGATACGTTCCTCAGAAATCCGTGGAAAAAATGGGGGATAGGTTCCATGTTATCTAAAAACCGTGTAAGATGAAATAAAGAACTGTATTTACTTCGAAAAACCGTGTAAAAAAGTTGAAAACTATAAAATTGCAGATATGCATACAAATTGTATGTTCTTATGGCAATTTGTTGAGCATCAAACTTGAAACTTCATACTGGTGAAAAATTGGGCGAGCAAGCAAAAAAACAAAAGAAATCTGTTAATCCAAAAAAATTAGAAAAGAAATATAGAAAAAATATTTACATAGCTTTATAATTATTCGTCGTTAATTGATAGCAAGCGCAATTGTTTGCGATGAACTGGACTAATATCGGTATCATCACTGAAAGTATCCATTTGAGCAATGTAAATATCATACGAACAGAATCTGTAGGTAAGAGTTATCGAATAAGGTGATTTTCCAGTTACTACTATGTACATATGTTCATTTCAGCAATGGTGTCAAGTGTGGTAAAAACAAACATAATTACAAAACAGTGATACTGAAACCGTACGAGATCAAAAATTAAAAAAAAAAAATTATTTTTCAATCGTGTAACTTCAAGCTTGGAGGATGGAAGTGAAGAAAGTTCTCTGATCGCCATTCACTTGGGAGTGGCCAGAAACGATTCTTTTACATATGACTCAAGCAGCTCACAACTTCCGGTCTTTGACCAAGTATTCTCTGGGTAGCCTAAGAACATCCCTTCGAAGGCGAACTAAAGTGAGAAGGCGAAACATCCTCATAGGGTGGGTTTGGGACCCGCCACGTAAAAAGCTCACCCCAATGAAAAACTACCAACAGCCTCGGATGAGAGACCACCCCCCTTTTGATGACGACCATGGCAAACGAAATAAGGACAATGATATTAGGGTATGCACCTGGAATGTCCGGTCCCTTAATTGGGAAGGTGCCGCTCCCCAGCTGGTTGATGTCCTCGCAAAAATAAAGGCTGAATTCACCGCCGTCCAAGAAATGCGATGGACGGGACAAGGACAGAGACGAGTAGGTCCTTGTGACATTTACTACAGTGGCCATATAAAGGAGCGCAAGTTTGGTGTGGGATTCGTGGTGGGAGAGAGACTCCGTCGCCGGGTACTATCATTCACTCCGGTGAATGAACGTCTGGCCACAATCCGAATCAAAGCGAGGTTCTTCAACATATCGCTGATTTGCGCCCACGCCCTGACGGAAGAGAAGGATGATGTGACCAAAGATGTCTTTTATGAGTGCTTGGAGCGCACTTATAAGAGCTGCCCCCGCCACGATGTCAAAATCGTGCTTGGCGACTTTAACGCCAGGTTGGGTAAAGAAGGTATCTTTGGCACTACGATCGGTAAATTCAGCCCCACGACGAAACATCCCCAAATGGGTTGATGCTGATTGACTTTGCGGGACCCGAAATATGGTTATCTGTAGTACTAGATTCAAGCCTAAGAAGATTCATCAAGCTACCTGGCTGTCTCCGGATCGAAAAACGGCTGTGTAAGCTAACGTTGAGCAACTCCAAAAGCTCCGTCAGAATCGGGAAGGACCTCTCCGAGCCGTTCAATACCAAGCGAGGTTTCAGACAAGGCGATTCCCTATCGTGCGACTTTTTCAACCAGCTTTTGGAGAAAATAGTTCGAGCCGCAGAACTAAATAGAGAAGGTACCATCTTCTATAAGAGTGTACAGCTGCTGGCGTATGCCGATGATATTGATATCATCGACCTTAACACCCGCGCCGTTAGTTCTGCTTTCTCCAGACTGGACAAGGAAGCAATGCAAATGGGTCTGGCAGTGAACGAGGGGAAGACGAAATATCTCCTGTCATCAAACAAACAGTCGTCGCACTAGCGACTTGGCACTCACGTCACTGTTGACAGTCATAACTTTAAAGTCGTAGATAATTTCGTCTATCTTGGAACCAGCGTAAACACCACCAACAATGTCAGTAGAAATCCAACGCAGGATAACTCTTGCCAACAGGTTCTACTTCGGACTGAGTAGGCAATTGAGAAGCAAAGTCCTCTCTCGACAAACAAAAACCAAACTCTATAAGTCACTCATAATTCCCGTCCTGCTATATGGTGCAGAGGCTTGGACGATGTCAACAACTGATGAGTCGACGTTGCGAAATTTCGAGAGAAAAATTCTGCGAAAGATTTATGGTCATTTGCGCGTTGGCCACGGCGAATATCACATTCGATGGAACGATGAGCTGTACGAGATATATGACGACATTGACATAGTTCAGCTAGGTCATGTTGCCCGAATAGACGGAAATACTCCAGCTCTGAAAGTATTCGACGCTGTGTCCGCCGGGGGAAGCAGAAGAAGAGGAAGACCTCCACTCCGTTGGAAAGACCAGGTGGAGAAGAACCTGGCTACGCTTGGAATATCCAATTGGCGCCACGTAGCGAAAAGAAGAAACAACTGGCGCGCTGTTGTTAATTCGGCTATAATCGCGTAAGCGGTGTCTACGCCAATTAAGAAGAAGAAGAACTACAAATGCGTGTAAAATGAAACCGTGTAAAAAAAGAGTTGGGTGTATGTTCAACTGTTGGTTTGCATGACAATAAACTGAATCAAATCCAAAATGCTTTTACTTTAAATAAAGACAACTTTTTTATTTTTTTTATAAAATATGTATATTTTTATTTAAATATTTTTGCTTAAAACTAACAATTTCAAAACTTTAATTAAATTAGTTATTAATAAAAAAATAAAATTTAACAAAAAACTGAACTACGAAATATTCCATTTAAATTGGAAATTTCTCACCCGACCTAGTAATTAAATTTAGTCATTTAATTTCACCTACTTTTTTAACCTTCCTATACCCGCGCCAAATGTTTTAGAAACTATACCCGCGCACGGTGTGACAGACCGTGACTTTGACCCCTCTTACCTGGTTATTTTTTCATAAAACCGTTTATATTTTTTTTATTTTGTAGGAACTATATATATAATATATACTATATTACTTTAATGACTATCAGTCTTTCCAAAACAGCCTAAAGAAGTCACATTTTTTCTTATAGTCTAGGAAAAACAAACATAAAACTTTTTATTCTGAAAACAAACAAAAAATATCTTTTAATTGTTAAAAATCACGTATTTTGAGACCATTGTAACATAAATTTGGTTAAATATTAAAGTTTTCAAAGAACATACCATAACAGCATACCATAACAGCATGCTCTAAACAAAAATATTTGGCACACGCAGCGCACTTGTACCGCGTTTTTCTATTTTTCTTTGATGTGCGATATCCACATCGGCCAATTTTATTGTTGTTAGATGCAGCTGCAGATGCAGGGCCATCTAATTTGCATATTTCATTAAGTCTTAACCTCAGTGTCCTTGGCAGAGAAAGAGTACGAGCTCACTCGCCTGAGGTGAGGACTTAGCAAGTCGTAAGACAGTGTTTCCAAAAACGTTCTGCGGCTAATCTTCTTGTTAGCATTATTCATAAGATATAAAACAAACGAATTTATTCCTGCCACGTTCATCAAACTGAAAAATATTACCATAAGCCTCCTATATGTGCCTCGAGCGACATTATACGTCTCACACATTTTGTCGACCGTGTTGACTCCAACTTTAGTTATAGTCCATGATGATCTGTGGTTTGCCTGTCTCTTCATTAATATTTTCATCATCGTGCATGCTGAACAAAAGTAAGACATTTTTGCCTTGTTTAGGTATATACGATACAAGACTGCAGTTGCCGCGATGTCCAAATACACTGGATTTTTCAGCTCGACCTCGTAATTCAGTAAACTGTTTGGGTAGCTCTTTTTTATTTTTCCGCATTGTTCTAATCAGGCTCAACTGATATTTGACATGTGAAAAAATTATCACATGTGATGTTACGACCAGTGTTTAGAATACATTCACTCAGACGCAAAATTAGTTCTAAAGCCGAGATATCAATTTCATAGGGACCTTCAGGTTGTTTTCCTACATACACTTCCATGTTTTGTGTATAAAACATTTTAGCGTCTGTCAAAGCGTAGATTTTAATTCCATATTTGCTTGGCTTCAATGGCATATATTGCCTAAAAACGCAGCGACCTCTAAAAGCTTCCAACTTTTCGACTATTGTTACAAACTGTGACAAGCTCTAATATTTTTTGAAAGATTCTACAACCTCTTTAAACAACCCTCTGATGGGAGCAAGTTTATCCACTGCTGCGCGTTCTACACGAGTATCCTCATCATCAAACCGGAGACCGTAGTAATAAATAGAATCTGTTCCAGCTCATAGCTAGTCGAAATATACCCGGAGAAAACCCGTTAGTTTTGAACAAATCTTTGGCATTTACTCGACTATTTCTTTTTACTCCTGCAAAGAGTAAGAGACACAAAAACGCTTCAATTTCAATTGGATCGGTCTCTACGCAGTCCCTTTCTCGTGAAAACTTATCTTTTAGGCGGTTTATTTCTTTATTTGTGCACTTAACAATCCGAATACAAACACTTTCCGAGAAAAATAACCTCCATATTTCTAGCGGCTCTTTCGTGTTTCTGGCTTCAGGACCTGAAAGTTATGTCACGAGATTTCTCATACGGCGCCTAACCTGACTTGATGCAGGATTTTTATTTCACCGCGAACGCCCATTTTTCCGATGTAATAATCTCTGTTAATTTCATTACTTTCTGACTTTGATTGAGAATCATCCTCTCTGTCAGAAGTCTGAATTTCATCCTCGAAATCACGTGTTTCTTCTTGGGGTGGACTACCGTCTTCAACTTCGCTACCAAATTCATCGTCTTAATTGGAGTCTGAACTTTCCTCCTTCAACAACAATCCAATACGTTCATAATTCATTTTTTAATTATTTATAACCTAAAAATTTCATAAATCCTTACAGTAGTTGTAAACAAATAAAATGCAATTCAAACAAATATATAAAATCAAATAAATAACACATAATTATTCATAATAAAAAAATATGACTTACGTAAAAGTTGATCGTGTACCCGCGTCGGTGTCACAGACCGATCAGACCATAGTAGGCCTACACGACTGCGTGCCACGAATTAACCCAAAGCGAGCCCCAAATCATGCAGCTAGCAGAACGCGCGAGCTGCCAAAGTTCTTGGAAAAAAAAAAATATTTACGAAAAACTGTTTCGTCGGTCTCACAGACATGTGCGCAGGTATAGGAAGGTTAAACACAATTTAATCCATCTTGATTAATATGCTTAAAAAGACTAGGCTCAGTTGCAACGTTAAAAAAAAGAAAACCTGGAAAGATAATAAAAAAGACTGAAAGTAGAAGAAGAGCTGAAAATTTAAGAAAAGACTGAAAAAAAAACTGTAAATAGAATAAAATCCAAAATATTAATAAAGTTAATATATTATTATTTTGCAAATTCATTACTTACCCAAAAGTAAGATGTTCGATAGTCAAAGGGCTTTGACTTGCAGCTTATTTTTAAGTTTTTTTTTTTACTTTTTCATCGCGCTTCCGATGTTGTTGCCTAAGTACTTCTTCTTCCATAAGCCATTTTGAATTTTTAAAGAGCAGTACTGTTACTAAATACTCCAACAATTTTATTTCGTGGGCAAAACACTCATCGGCTTGATCAAACCATTGAGGAAAAACCTTATCGGTTTTTTGTTAGATAGCGGACAACATTAAACAAAGAACATTGGAATGATGAGCATATTCGTTGAAGAGCTTGACGTACCACATCATTTGCAGTCGACACACTTCGAAGGCCCTATTACTAGGATTGACCAGCCTTAACTCGCTGTCATCCTTGTAATTTTTTGCTCTGAATCGCTTTGTGTCTTTGTCATTGCTTTAATAATAATAATACCCAACGATTACCCTCCTCCCGCCCAACCGACGCGAGGGGCGCAATCCGCGAACGAGCGGAATTAGCCGAGTCATAAAAGGCAAGAGAGTTTTAAGCGTTGCGATCTTAAGCTGCTCAGCTACTGAAACAAAAATTTCAACAGCCGAAATTAAGAATTATGTAGATTAAAGTTTATAATTATTAAATGTTACTTGTTAAGAGTAGATAAAATATTTTTTTTAATGGTAAAGAGTGAGTCTGTTAGATCAAATGTGCTGGAATGAAAATTGAAATCATGACATATACGGCGGAATGATTCGTTTAACTCAAAATTTGTTCTAGAAAATTTTAAAAGTAAGGGTCTAAACTGCCTGATAGGGCGAGCAGGAACGTTAAAATTAATATCAGATAAGAGAGATGGGCTACAGACTGACCCATTTATGAGTTTACAAGAAATATTATACCAAGCATCTCCCTACGACTAACGAGTGTCGGGAGATTTCCAGGCTTTAAACGGTTAATGTAAGGGGGAAGATTTAAACTGGGATCCCAAATGCAAATGATTTAAGCTGCAATAAAAAGTAAAAAATGTTTTTGAACGGACTCTAATTTATCCGAATGGACTTGGTAACTAGGGTTCCAAACCACAGAAGCATACTCCAATATAGGCCTCACCAGAGATGTAAAAAGAATTTTTGTGGTAAGCGGATCTCTAAATTCTTTAGACCAACGTTTAACAAAACTAAGAGCGCCTTTAGCTTTAAAAACCGTGGAAGATACGTGAAGATTAAAATTGAGCTTAAATCCATAGTTATCTTGTGATTTGAATAAAACTGGGTATACTTGCTCCAACTCTAAAGTTTTGTATTGTATGGAGGTAGGGTCTACAGCTCTACGTGAAAAGTACCTCGTTTTACATTTTTTAAGGTTCAATGGCATGTTGGCTTTCTATCACACCAAGAAACTAGGTTGTTTAAGTCTGTTTGCAACTGACATCTTTCGCTGTTTAGAAGTATACGTTTTAAAAAGTTTTACATCGTCAGCATATAATAAAACTTTTGAAAACTTAACAACAGATGATATGTCGTTAATAAATAACAAGAACAGAATTGACCAAGATGGCTACCTTGAGGAACGCCTGAAGGAACATTGATTATACAGAAAAAGTATCTTTAAATATGACTTGTTGAATTCTATTACTAAGATAAGAAGCAACCCATTTTAGAAATATTGGTTGAAAACCAAGAAGATCAAGTTTATTCAAAAGAATTGAATGGTTTACTTTATCAAAAGCTTTACTAAAATCTGTGTATATAACATCAGTATTCTTATTCTCCCTAAAGCCCGTTGATACATGTGATACAAATTCAAGCAAATTAGTTATGTAGATTTCCCCTTTACGAAAACCATGCTGAGAACAAGAAATTAGTGGAGAGATCCGGAAGGTTATGTCGTCTGTTATAATTGCTTCAAAAAGTTTAGGTATTATGCAGACAATTTTGCTATTCCTGCTATAGTTTTCAATAGATGACCTAAATCCACTCTTATGCAAAGGAATTATAAAATGACTTTTTCCATATGGATGGAAATAAGCCTTGCTTAAGAGATGAGTTAAATAGTTTTGTTAGGGGTTGGTATATATATTTGGCACATTTCTTAAGAAAGCATGAGGGAATCATATCTGGGCCGTAATTGCATGGTTGTTCTAACATATTTAACTGATTATCTTTGGTGCCTTTTTCGCAATGGATCTTGCACAGAATTTTTTGGTAAATACCATAGCCAGTGTAATACCGCTTGATCTGGACGTCAGCTTTGTCGTCCCCTTCAACAAAATTTTCGTCTGGAATAGTGAAAGATTCCAGGTCGAGTTGGTCAGATTCCTGTTCGTTTTCCTGTACATCTAGATAACGATCTTCGGGGACTAAATTCCAATCTAAATAGACATCGTCATCATCCTCGCAATTTGCCCCCTTATTTTCAAAATTTTGCCTAAGTATCTTCATAGATATTAGGCGACCTACAATAGGGCAGTCGGATGGGTATTAATACCCTGACTCGCTCGGGCTCTATAAAAGAAGCTCTCCAACGCATCCTGATTTAATTTCCCTAGGAATATAAAATCTAATTCCCTTTGATCCATAAATAGCTCTTCAGATAACATTAACCCTTTGTTTTCATTTTCCATATTAGTGGTGGAAAAAAATCAACTGAATTGTTTTGTTTCCCTTTAGTGCTAAATAGTTATAAATTGTAAGAAAATTAAAAATAAAATAATCATTATAGGTTTTACAGCCCCCCAAAAATTGTACGATATATCGTACAAAATTCACAAAAGGAGTAAACATCTTTTTATATCTGCTTATGTCATTTATTCATATTTTTGAAATAAAAACACAGTTAACAACGCAAACCTTAAATATTTTTAATATTTTACTTAAAAAGGCTTATAAATTATTATAAACTTTATTAAAAAATTTATTAAATTACTTATGTAAAGGATACTAAATTAAGGGAGGTACCATACTATTGGCGATATACATATGTAAGTTTGTGGAAAAAAATATATATGTATATATGTATCGTAAGAATATTAGTTTAAATTTTTATGATACTTTAAGAAACAGTTGTTTTTTTTTTTGAAATGCATAAAGGAATCTTACGCTTAGTGCATATAAAATATGTACGTCTACGACATCCTATGTTCTTGCACCTCGTTTGACTTGTTTTGCCGTCGTGGGAAAATTATGTCTATTATAAAATCCAAGATGATACCAATGCGAAATCAATGAAGTGCGAAGTGATGCGAAGTGTCCATTTAGAAGATTTCAAAAACATTCTATAGTAACTTATTAACTGGTCCAGCAAATCGACCCCACCCATCGATTCGTTATATACCTTCACAATTTTCGGTCTTTTCACTTCTATTGTTTCTTTGGTCTTTTTACAAAATCGTTTAGCAACATCTTGTTCCCCAATCGCTACAAAGTTAGAGGCTAAGTAAATATGCTTATTATCCAGCCATTTTACAATGCACATTTTTCCATCCGTGCTTACCAAACAGTCAGACGATCCTCTTCCTTGCTTCAGAAGATCTTTATCAGATACAAATGTAGTCCGATCAAATCTGTTAACCCGAGCTGTTCCTGCCGCATTTATATTCCTTTGCGATAATATTTCCAGTAAGTTATAGGAATTGAAAAAATTGTCGAAATACAGATTATGCCCAGATTTAGTCAACCTTTTACATAAATGAAGAACTATTGCGAAGAAAAGCCTACCGTGCGGACTAAATTCTCGTCGAGGTTAGTATTTTTTGACTTGATATAACTCGAATTCAAATGGAAAACCTGACTTTCCAACCAGGACGTAATTTTTAATACCCCAGGGATTAGGTTTACCCTTTTGGTATATTTTGCAAGACAATTTTCCTTTAAATGGAATAATTTGTTCATCGATACCTACTTCTTCTTGCACAGGTTCCTCTTGGCAGCGTTTTCTTATTGTTTCAATTAAAGAACGAATTTTGAAAAATTTGTCATTGCAATTAGGAGGAATCAACAGATTGTCAATGAAATGTAGGTTTAGGCGTAACTGTCTGAAGCGTTTTAACGACATTGTGTTCTTAAAAAGCTCTATCGAAAGTGTAGGATCCCAAAATGTTGTCATCCTACCAAGCCGCATGCAACCCGTGGCTAATTGTAATCCAATTAACATTTTCATTTCCCAATTTTGAGCTGGTTTGAAACCCGATACTTTATTTTCGACAGCGTGTAAATTTGTATAGAATGTCGTTTTCTCAAAAAGTTCGTCAGGGAAAAATTGTTCAAAGTATTGGTAGGGCTCCAAAATATTTAATACTTGTTGAAAATCTGGTTTAAAATGAAAGCCAGACCCATTAAATTTCCTTCGTCTCCATTTAATTTCCGCTTTTGAGGTTAATACCAAAATTTGCTCAGATAATATGACTCCTTCGAGCTCTAAATCCTCATCAACAACAATGTCATCAAAATTTTGTACGTTCAGTAAGCTCACGTTGTCTAATAAAACTGAGGAACTATTATGTATTATCTCATCAATAATTATTTCATCATCTGGATGAAGTTCCCCCATCAACTCTTCATTATTTGCTTCACATGCTTCATGGTCATCCTCCAAATCAGAAACATTTGGATCGATTTCATCCAAAATTTCCAAAATCTCTTCCTCTGTAAAAGGCTTCATTTTACAAAATGTGCTATGCATATACTTGCGCCTCCAATCTCTGAATGATTTAAAATTTGTGTCATAAGTAAAATTTCACATTAACAAGAGCGATTGCTTGTCATATTTCCCAGAAAAATTCGCGTTTAAAATTGAGTTGAACATAACGATGCAATTGCTGCTAAGTCACAACCGTTTGTGACTTTTGTGCGATTTTTCGACCAAATAAATTATGTGCGATATGTTGTACATTTGAGTTGCCTAAAAGCGCCCATACACGAGCACACAAGTGCGTTCGATCGGTATGTGTGCGCTTGCGGTTTATCGTGTATAGGCTTGTTCGCGTACCGATCCATGTTCGCGAAAATGTTTGATTTTTTACGATCGGTGCGCGAACATGTTTATCATGTATGGCGTTGTCGGCGCACAAAATCTCATTTCTCTCGTGAAGATCGCGGACAATGGCAAGTGTTAAGGGGAGAGCCCTCTTTCGAGGCTTAAAAAAATCGATTTATTTGAGAATTTTTTTGGGAAGGAAAGAAATAATTGATTCAAGCGAAATTTCTAGGCTTTATAGTTATATATTTGAACATCTTTCAAAAATTTTTTGGATATGAAATCTTTGATATTCTGCCTTTGGGAAGCAATTACCCGATGCATCTCGCATGTACATTTTTCGGACGGCGGGCAGGATGCATGTCGCAATTTCTATCGGAAACAAAATATTCAAAGAGATTCATATTTTTTATTAATTTATCTTCTAGTTAAACTAAAAAATTCCAAAAAAAGTGTAAAATTTAAAATTTTATTAAAAATTGAATAAATAGTGACTTCTGATCAAAAGAATTTTACTTTATGCTGTTTAAAAATATGTTAAAACTTGACTTTTCTTAATATTTTTTTAGTTTAAATATAAGATAATTTTATGTCAATGATAATAAACTTTGCCCTAATTCCATACGATGTTTAGTTTTTTTTCTATCATGCCCGCCAATTAAGAATAATCGTCAAAATGAAAATCACGCTTCAAAGTTTTCGCTTTTTGCCTAAGCGCTCATATATGTATATACAGAGGGTAAGAAAAATAAAAGTTGAAATAACTTATTAACGAAATACAATGAAATAAACAAAAATGCTACATTAGAAATAAATTCCAAGAAATGATCCGGTTGCCTGTCGCACATGTTAACTCTGTGAAGAACGAACGCAAAATGGATTTGTGTGTCGTGCAAATGAATTCATACCGATCGAACGCACTTGTGTGCTCGTGTATGGGCACTATAACTTTGTACGATATATCGTCCACGTCTTTTGAGCAAGCATCTATTTTATTTATGTGGATAATTTTTAATTAGTATATTTTCTTAATGATACAATATATATTACTTTAACAAACCTGCCTTAAATTTCATCACACTTTTTCAGCAAAAATTAAAAAAAATAGATTTTTGATTGTACTTTAAAGAAATTGAAAATATACCAAAGGGAGCTTGCGACGAATTCATTTTGCTTAAACATTTTATATGAAGGAAATAAAATTTTGTATTTCCTTAGGTAGCGAATAGTTCAAAAATACATAAGTTGACTTTTCTTCACGAAAACAGTGCTCAACTTCCCCAAAAAAAAATTTATAAACTAGCGAAAAAGCGATATATCGTACAAAGTTACGCAAAGGGTTAACATTCCCCTAATTGTATTGCGATAACCGTCAATACACCTAACCCGAACACCATTTGGTAACCTAATTGATTTTAAAAACGCTATATATGATCATGGAGGCGTTGGACCTTCCCTAGAACCATTTTTCAGAAGTGGACGTTTTAAACGATTTTGGGATCAAATATTTTGCAGCTCTAAATCGTCAAAGAGATCATTCATCCTCTTGACGAATAACTGCGTAGGCTTTATAATTTTATTAAATATTCGTCACTGCCGAATAGATTTTGGCTGTAAGCCATTTCGATGCCAGCCGCGACCGAATTGCTAAACACTTGAGTGGCACGTTTGACGGACATTTTTTCAAAGACGCTGGGGTAAACATGGGTCTCCGATAGTTTTGGGCAGATTTTGAAATGAGTATTGCTTTGGTCAATTGAGTAAAGTTTTTTAATAACTTTAAAAGTGACTATTCCATCAGGAGTTGAAATATCATATTTCAGCAACGTATTACGGACGGACTTAATTAGATGGCAATAGTCAAATAAGCAATCCACTTTAGAACCTTCGTGCATGTAAAAGGGTTTTTCTTCACTAATTCTCATTGAATTGAAAATTGAGCCTTAAGGTTGGTACGCAGCTCTCAAGTAATTGCTCAAGAAAAAAATTATATTATTTCTCAAGTAATTTTGACAGGTAGTTTTTACGCATTGTGAATGATCTACATTAGAAGAGCAAGAGAGAATACAAAAGAAAACAAACTTTGTGCGTAATATGTATATGTGTATGTGTATGGTAACATAAATATTTTTATTGAGATTTAAGAAATGTTGTTGATGATTGGTAGGTTTTATACAACATTTCAAATGGAATATACTTCATAATAATGATTTCAACTAATTTAGGATGAATTTGACGATTACTTCAGAATTTCCTTCAAGAAACAATTGTTGATTTGATGTTTCTTCGCAAAACCAGGTTTGCCATATTCACATTTTACTGAAAAAAGTATCAAAATTGATGTACTAGATTTCTTGAGAGCTGCGTACTAGCACAAGTAAGTTTGTCGCAGGAAAGTATCTTGACCGTTTCTTAAGCGTTTTTTTATATGAAGTTTTTACGTTTCTTGAGAGCTGCGTACTAAGCTTTAAAGAGAAACCTAAATCGTCACTATAAGCTTTGGTCGACATATATGTACAGTGCATCACTAAAGTAAGTATGCAGCAATGGTATCACCATGGTACAAAAGAAATAAAATTCAAAAGTAACAATACGAAAAGAAAATAAAATTTTATTTATTTTTCAAAGTCTTATCTACATATTTACAACAAAAAATAATACAAAAGTAATTCTGTTTTTAGCCAAATCGACTTAATATCAAAAAAGTCTTAAATTACATCACAAAAATAAGTATGCATTTAATCAAAAACCGAATTCAAGAAAAAAAAATGTAATATTATGATGAACTGTTAATATTTCGTTGGATAGCCTTTACTCTTTTTGACAGCTTTTAAGCTTACACGATGGCATAGAGTTTACCAGGTTCTGAGTCAGAGAAATTGGAATCTTCCCCATTCCTCCATAAGCGCTTTCTTTAAGTCATCTTTGCCTTTTATTTCATGTTTCCTTATTTGTCTGTCAAGATGTTCCCACAAATGTTCAATAACATTAATATCTGGCGATTGAGGTGGTGTTTTTAGCTGCTTTGGTGTGTTATGCAACAGCCATTCTCTGACAACTAGAGCTGTGCTTGGGGTCCATTGTCTGTTGGAAGACAAATGATCACTCAAGCCCCAATTTTAATGCACTTTGCTTTAAATTATCCTTCAAAATGTTAAGATAAACCATTTTATCCATTATTCTTTCAATCACAACCAAATTTCCTACACCAGAAGCCGCCATACAACCCCACACCATTATTGAGCCACCACCATGTTTAACAGTACCGGTCATGTTTTGAGGATCGAGCTCTGAATTTGCTTTTCTCCATACTTTTCCACGTCCGTCGGAACCAAAAATATTAAATTTACTCTCGTCAGAGAAAATAACGGTATTATTCAAAAGTTTTCGTCTTTGGTTTCGTGAAGTTTACAAATTCAAGTCTTTTCTTTCTGTTAGTACTATTTACAAATGGCTTTTTACGGATGTTCCGACCATGGAAACCAGCAGTATACAAAGCACGACGAATGGTTTGGGGGTTAGAAGTCTTGCACAGTTTCTTTTTCTATTTCGGCCTGTATTTTAGGGGCACTTATTTTGGGGTTTTTCTGCACTTGCCTTTCGTACAATTATTCTGCGTTCCTGCTCCGTGAAAATTTTCGGGCGCCCAGTTCTTGGTTGATTCTTGGTATTACCATCTCTTTTAAATTTTTCAATAATTTTTTGTACTGTGGCGTTGCTTTTGTTAACGTCTTTTGCAATTTGGCGTTGGCTTTTTTATCTTTGTACAATTATTATTAAATCCTTCATATCTTGTGAAAGTTCTTTGCCTCGAGGAGCCATGACCAAATTTTTAACTAAAATTCACTTTATAACTTTAAAAAAGGTTCGTGCCTACACAACGAAACAAATTTGTAGGTCTTTCTCGCAAATAAATCACATAAAGACTAACGAAATACATAAATTTGCGAACTGCATACATACTTTTGTTATATGATTTTTACCGTTTCCTATGAATTGACGCCAGACAAGATAACGGGAATATTTGTAGTCATCGCGTCTTTTATATTCTTGGAAGAAATCTTGCATAGCACTTGCATACATATTTTGACAAAAAAATTTCCAATTATTTTGGAAATAAATTCACATATTCGGCTGTTAATCATGGTGCATACTTACTTTAGTGATGCACTGTACATAATTAACATTTTGTGCCAATGTCTTTTCATTGTCACTAAAAAAAGTGTGTTTCGTGACGATCATCCTAGCGAATGTAATAGCATCATGGCTGGAATTCTCATCCACAACTATTGCACGTTTTTGTAGTTCTTTATATTTTTTCTCTAAATCCTCAATTACCCCCTCTAACTCTTTGTCCTTTTTATTTAATTTCTGCGCATTACTTTGATAAAAACGCGCGGATCGAGCAAATCGCTCGAGGCTGTCCAATGCAAAGCCTTCGCAGTTACTTTCAGACTGTAATCCTAATCTTTTTTCTTCAAGGATGGAATATTTTTCAAATTCCATCGAAGTGACGTCGTCCTCTACACTATCTCCTACATCTACCTTAGGACGACCATATGTTTTAGTGACGGGCGGGCACACCCAATCAGAGTCATCACTAAACGAGCTATGATTTAGTGCTGACTCTAATCGTAAGCAAGGAAAAGCCCCAGGCAAAAGTTTGAATTTAGTAACATGTTCTGTTTCAAAATGGTTACGACAAATAAATAGGGCATCGGAAGTCGATGCGACTATGTTGCAAGCCTTTGCTCAATTCTGTCGAATATCTTCCCTTTTAGGGAACTCGAACAGTGTCGCCTGCCTTGACACGCAGCTGCTAATGCAGCATCTTCTCCTTGGCAGTGGAGCCGTCCACAAATGCCTAGGTGCATCGTCATATCCTAATAGCATATTTAAAAATTTTTAGTTAATCTAATTGTATGTATATATAAATGTGGGTAAAATGGCAAAATTTGTATAAATGATATTCCAAATTAAACAAACAAATAAATAATATTATATAATCATATTACGTAATAAAGTTCAAATTATTTAGAAAGGACTACCACGCGAAAATGTTGGAAAGAATTATTTATTTAGGTAATAAAGAAAAAAAATCACACAAAAGTACATACAAAAAAACGGTGTCTCTGAAAAATTCTTTATATTTGGTTTTTAAGATGTGGTTTTCCTCATAACTCTGTAAAAACTCTAACCTTTTCGTCAATGAGTGTGCTAAGTGATTTTTAAATGAACAAATTTAGGTATAAAATAACAAACTAAAGTCAAATTTGAACTTATTTCAATGTTTAAAGTGTATATTTCAATATAAAAGTGAAAAATGTGAAAAACTTACTTAAAAATTGAGAAATACCATGCGTTAATACAAATTTTTGAAGTTTTTGATCGCGAATATTTAAGGGGCTATACCAGTGTGACGCATGAAAAATTAGGCGATTTTTCGTGAATTTTTTTAAAAGAAAGTACTAGATTGAATGTTTCGACGTTCTATGGACGTAATAAAGTATATTTTTAGCTATATTAAAAAAAAAAAATTTTACCAAAATATTGAAAAATAACGGAGTTATGTGCTGTCTGCGGAAGTGCCTCAACTGCTGGCATGATTCCGGTCGATTGAGTAGCTGAAACAAAAAAATTCAAAATGTTTATTAAACTTAAATATATTTTCTATACAATGGACTACGATCTTTGAAAAATATCAAAAACTAGAAAATGGCGCCATTTTGAAAAAAAAATCGTTTTTTTACGAAAAAAATTGTCGTTTTTTTAATGCCAAATTGACAATTTTCAGCCAATCAAAAAGATCGTAGTCCATTGTATAGAAAATGTATTCAACTATACGCAGTTTTAATTTGAAGTTGATCGGTCATTTTCTCGTTGAGTTATGATGTCAGCAATTTTGAAAAATGTCGTTTCGAGAAAAACGCGTTTAAAGTTTCACTTATACATATATGTATGTTTGCACCTCTGAGCGGTCGCTATTTAGAACGCTGCCATTCAAAAACTATTTAAAATACGACCTCGCCGATTTCACAGGATATTTTTGAATATATAAGCTATCGAAAAAAGCAAAAAAAAAAATTTTTTTTTTTGAAAGTGTCACACTGGTATAGCCCCTTAATAAAATATACATACATACTTATGTAAGTATCAGCAACATTTGGGGTACTCACAACGTGCCATAAAGCATCGTAAAATCATAAATCTTTATACTAGTACAAAAATTTGTTGTTGCATTGCATACTAAAATAAGTTTACGCAAATACAACTTTGAACGCAATTTTTTCGGATCGTTATAAGTTATCACTTTATGAGACTATGTGAAACCCCTAATTATTTTTGCATATTCCTCCTCTGGAGAAGTTCCCCTATCAGCACATTCCCCATTTATACCGAAATTCGTTTTCAATACCTGACCGTTAAAGTAATCGGAATCTTGCCAATATGGGTATGTACAGCTGTGAGCAATGAAATGATAGTGCTTATTAAAAGTTACATTGTGAAAATGAAAAATAACTGTGAAACTAAAAACAATTAACTTAAAAAAAATTATTCACTAACTTTATTGCCCATTACTATTTTATTGCGCGCAGCTGTATCTACTTATGTACTATATAAAAACAAGTAATAAAGAGCTAAGGATTCGGGTGCATCCGAACAATTTATACTCTTGCAACTTGCAAGAATCAAATCAATAGAAATATTTTATGGTGTAAAACGTCAGCATTAGAATCGAATTTTATATACACATACAATATACATACATACATACAGTGACGAGCAATACTGTAACACCCCACAGTGATCCATTCTAAAATGACGTCGAAAACAAAAATAAAGAAGGATTTTAATGATTTAATTTTAGTTTTCAATTAATTGTAGCCTTAGCTTTATTAAAGTAACTAATCATGGTAATTTAATAACAATTCAATATGTTTAAAAGTAATAAAGTAAAAAAAGCTCAATGTTACAGTTTTGCACTCGATGTAATGTTAAAACATAATAACCAAAAAGTTAATATTTGGTCCAAAAACCCTTAGCTTTTTTTAAAGCGTTCAACCGGTTGGGCATACTTTTTGTATATTTCGATACAAAATCGGGGGTATTGCATTCCAAACTTCTTGAGTCCGCTCCCACAACTCATTTACCCCTTAGGAGGATTAGGGTACTTCGCCAGCTGCGTCTTGACATGACTCCACAAATTTTCGATTGGATTCATATCCGGTGATTGAGGGGGCCATGTAAGGGTCGAAAAATTTTGACGTTTTATCCAATCTTGTACAAGGCGAGCCGTGTGCTTCGGGTCATTGTCTTGCTGAAAGATAACTTTTTCAGCAGCAAGACCCAAATTTTCGATGACTATCGCCAAATTTTGTTGTAAAATGGTCAGATACTGCTCCTTACGCATGATTCCATTAATGCGTACCAGACGACCTATACCGTTTTTGGTGATACACCCCCAAACCATGATTGAACCGCCACCATGTTTTACAGTTGGGAAACATGGGGAAACATGGTTTACCAGGAACGCCCATCAGATCGTAACGACTTATTTTTGTTTCATCAGACCATATTACCTTTAAAATAAAAAATAAAAGTGAATATTTTTATAATTTAAACATTTTTTTGTTTTAAACTTACCATATCCCAATCTTAATCAATCTTTCTTAAGAAATGAAAACCATTTGCATATGTAGTATATGGAGGTTGTGGTAATATGGAGCAGATTTTATCTATTTTTTCCAATACCACATACTGAAAAACCAATCGGTTGGATGTTCGAAAGTCCTGATATTAGTTATATAGGGGCTAAGCCAAGTTTTCATTCGAATATACATATGTATCTATTTTAGGCACAAAGATGCACTGTTCAGAGTAAAGCATATTAGTTCATTTTCATTGTGATAATTCACATGTTGGCCGATATAAGTACATATTTATGTACATATGCGGAACAAAACTATAAATACATACATATGTATGTCATATTGTATACGTGAGTACCATCAAGAATAAAAGGGTACATAAGTACATATCGTTACCTAAAATGCAAAATAACGAAACAATATTTTCGAAAATTTACAGTGGTGTGAATAAAACACGAAATAAAATGGATCAATAGTGAAAAAATATAATCTTGGTTAAAACTGGTTTATATTTGAGCGTATAACCCCAAATGTTGGACACACTGTCAGCGTCAAAAGAAAGTGTACACCTTCTTCCCATACATTTGACTCTTTATTTCAGTATAAAAAAAATTAAATTTTTTCAAATCAATTTTCATTTACAAATGGATAGATAGTGTTCTTAAAAAAATTAACAGCAATCCAAAAAAACTCTACAACAACAAAAGCAACCAAAACAAAACCTAATATACGCAGTATATCACGCGTCAAAACAAAGTGTACAAATACAGTAGTAGTCCTCGCATTTTCATTTTACGCCAATAAATGTACCGTTATCAATAGTTTTCTCATTGTAACGGCTTCATTTTAATGTTATTTAGTATCCTTGTGCCGATTGGATATTATTTGCGTTTGGAAATTAGCAGAGTGCACATCAATTGGACAATGGGCAAGCAAACTTCACCTGATATAAGAAAATTAGTGGTAAATTTTAAGAAGGAAGGAAAATCCTTACGTGAAATTGCTTTAATAATTGGAAGAAGTCATAACACAGTGAAAAAAATTATTGATAAGCAAATAAAGTTTGGTAAAATAGTGCCACAGAAATACGGTCAATTGTGATAGCTGCGAAGGTGGATCCAACTGTCAGTGCTGTCAAAATGTCTGAAGAAGTATCCAGAATATCCGGACTGAACGTTAGTGCCAGCACGATCAGGAGAGCATTGCATGCTAATGGTCTGTATGGCCGGGTACCGAGAAAAAAACCACATATCTCTACAAAGAATCAAAAGCGACGACTGGAATTAGCGGAAAAATACAAAACTAAAGACATATCGTTCTGGAATAATGTAATTTTTTCTGTTGAAAGCAAGTTCGAAGTTTTCGGGAAGAAAAAATGTACTAAAGTTTGGAGAGTAAAAAATCAAGAGTTTGAACAGAAAAACATTACATCCACTGTAAAGCATGGTGGGGGTTCGGTGATGGTTTGGGGGTGCATGGCGGCAAGTGGAGTGGGAACGCTGGTGTTTATTGATAGCACAATGAACAAAACAGATTACCTAAACATTTTAAAAGAAAATTTGCTTCCAGCGTTGAGAAATTGGGCTTAGGTCAATCCTGGATCTTCCAACAGGATAACGATCCTAAGCATACGGCAAAAATAGTGAAGGAATGGTTGCTCTACCGTACACCTAAACAGTTAGATCACCCTCCACAATCACTGGACCTCAACCCCATTGAACATCTGTGGGAACATTTGGACCGGCAAATAAGAAAAAGAAGTATAACCAGCAAAAATTCTCTGAAGGAAATTTTACAAGTGGAGTGGTCAAAAATTTCCCCGGAAGTAGTGTCCAACTTAGTGGAATCAATGCCAAGGAGGTATGAAGCAGTTATCAGAGCAAAGAAAAGACAGACGAAGTATTAGCTTTTAATTTTTTTAAATATTCGCAAACTGTACACTTTGTTTTGACGCGTGTTATACTGCGTATATTAGGTTTTGTTTTGGTTGCTTTTGTTGTTGTAGAGCTTTTTTGGATTGCTGTTAATTTTTTTAAGAACACTATCTATCCATTTGTAAATGAAAATTGATTTGAAAAAATTTAATTTTTTTTTATACTGAAATAAAGAGTCAAATGTATGGGAAGAAGGTGTACACTTTCTTTTGACGCTGACAGTATGTTATATTAATAATGTAATTTGAAGTAGTGAATCATAATCAATAAGATAATAAATTTCGAATTTTTTGATGATACGTTATTTTGCATTTTAGGTGACGATATGTATGTATGTATGTATATTCGTTAAGCACTACACTCTAAATATACAAATATTCGTACATGCATTAACATACATACATATGTATGTACATATCCATATTTTTTCCATATATATAATACATACAAATGTGCATATGTATATTACATGCATCGCTATCATACTGACGTCCGGAACACATAGAGCGCGACAGACTGCAAGCGACATCTGTCAACTATTAAAATACACAAGTTCTTAAGGGCACAGTTATTGAGGCAGCTGCACAACTTTTGAGAACCGTTTCATAATATGTAGTCCACTAGGCTGACTATAGATTGAACTCGGTTGATTTCACTGGGCTCAGCCCAAATTCAACAGTATTTTTCTCTCAAAAACAAATGCTTTATTAACACATGAAACGCTTTTTGATTATTTTTTTTTGTAAATTAACACAAGACCACCAAAAATGACATATCTCCTTAACTTTTTTTTGTAATAATAGAAATCATATGTATAAATGATATTAGTAGTACTACCTATGTAACAGCCACAGTAAAACGTGGACGAATCTCTAGTTATACACAACACTATATTTTTTTACAAAAATCTGAATATAGTGCACAAGTTTTACAATAATAAAATCACTATATTCAGTATGTATTATAAATTATGGACAAAACTATATTTTTTTCCAAAAATCTGAATATAGTGAACAAGTTTTACAATAATAAAGTCACTATATTCAGACACTATATTATATTCACTATATTCACACATTTTTTAAAATATTGCTTGTATGAGATAAGCCTCCACCTACTCTACCCGGAAAAAACTGGCGCACCCTAACAAAACACAGCTCGATACACCACAGTTCACCCACTCAACAAAAAGGATGGATTCGGTTTAAAATCGGCATCCGTATTTTCATTACTAATCACATTTACATATATTAAATTAATTAAAACTCACCAAGGTCGAGGGTCGCACTGCATTTGCCCTCAATTTCATCACGCCCACTGCACTTGGCTCAAAGTCCTTATGCAAACGAATGGATTGTGGGCGGGTAAATCCAGCAGTGGTGGGATCCTGAGGTTTTCCACCCACTTTTTTGATTGCTCCGGATCGCTGGGGAAAGAAAATAATTTATTTAAGGCACTCGCGAACACGGCACTTTCTTTTTTATATAATAAAAATAATTTTCTTTAAATTAACGAACGGATTGACCTAATAAAAATAATTTTCTTTAAATTAACGAACGGATTGACCTTACGCTTCGAACTTGTTTTAAAACCAAAATTAACTTGCTTAACTTCCATTTTTTGTACAATTTCCCCATTACAGTTTACAATTAAAAAAATCTAAGCATATAATATAAGTATGTATGTACAAGAATTTTTTCAAATCATGAACATTCTTCTCTTTTTAACGTTGGCTTTGGCGCAAATATACAAGTACTTCCCAACCAAAAAGCACTTTCATATATGTACATACATACGTACATTTGTATTAGCATTTGTGGTTCGTTTTGGCGCGATTTCCCCGTTAAAATATACATATATTACCACCAATTAGAAAACCAGTAAGGAAGGCCTAAGTTCGGGTGTCACCGAACATTTTATACTCTCGCATGATAATGTGATAATCGAGATTTCATTATCCGTCATTTACATATTTTTCAAATACCGTATTTGTGTAAAGTTTTATTCCGCTATCATCATTGGTTCCTAATGTACTTATGTATATATTATACAGAGAAGGCAGCAGATGGAATTCAAAATAGCGTTATATTGGAAGAAGGCGTGGTTGTGAACCGATTTCACCCATATTTCGTACATGTCATCAGGGTGTTAAGAAAATATTTTTACCGAATTTCATTGAAATCGGTGAAGTAGTTCCTGAGATATGGTTTTTGGTCCATAAGTGGGCGACGCCACTCCCATTTTCAATTTTTAAGAAAAGACTGGGTGCAGGGGAAGGAATTCTGCCATTTCTTCCGTAAAATTTAGTATTTCTGACGCTTTTTGTTAGTCGGTTAACGCACTTTTAGTGATTTTCAACATAACCTTTGTATGGGAGGTGGGCGTGGTTATTATCCGACTTCTTCCATTTTTGAACTGTAAATGGAAATGCCTGAAGGAAACGACTCTATAGAGTTTGGTTGACATAGCTATAGTAGTTTCCGAGATATGTACAAAAAACTTAATAGGGGGCGGGGCCACGCCCACTTTTCCAAAAAAATTACGTCCAAATATGCCCCTTCCTAATGCGATCCTTTGTGCCAAATTTCACTTTAATGTCTTTATTTATGGCTTAGTTATGATACTTTATAGGTTTTCGGTTTCCGCCATTTTGTGGGCGTGGCAGTAGGCCCATCTTCGAACTTAACCTTCCTATGGAGCCAAGAAATACGTGTGCCAAGTTTTATCATTATATCTCAGTTTTTACTTAAGTTACAGCTTGCACGGACGGACGGGCGGACGAACAGACGGACGGACGGACAGACGAACGGACGGACAGACAGACAGCCGGTTTTCTACTCTACTCGTCTCCCTGATCACTTTGGTATATATAACCCTATATCTGACTCTTTTAGTTTTAGGACTTACAAACAACCGTTATGTGAACAAAACTATAATACTCTCCTTAGCATCTTTGTTGCGAGAGTATAAAAACCGTGTAAAAAAAGAGGCGTTTCCCATAGTAAAATGGGTGATACGTTCCATGTCATCTGAAAACCGTGTAAGATGAAATAAATAACTACTTATGTATATTTATAAAATGTTGAAAAATATAAAATGTCAGATTTCAAACAAATTGTATGTTCATATTGCATTTTATTGAGTATTAAAGCTTAAAATACATAATTCATACTGGTGAAGAATTGGTAGAGAAGCAAAAAACAAAAGAAATCTGTTAATCCAGAATTAAGAGCAGAAAAATTAGAATAGAAATTAAAAAAAAATAATTACATATGCATGTAGCTAGAAAATTATTCGTCGCTACTTGATAACAAGCGCAATTGTTTGCGATGAACTGGGCTAAAGTCGGTAACAGATATTCATAAAAAAAAAATGTACAAAAAAAAAAACAAAATCAACCGTGTAACTCTAAATCCGTTTAACCCTTCTGCATTGAGATTGTACCCCTCATAAACAATTTGTGGGTCAATATGACCCAATAACAAAAACACGTCAGTATGGTAATATTATAATGGCAAACTCTTTTTTTTATTATTCAAACATAAAATTAACAAATTCAAAAATGTTTTCAATTGGAGTCAGTAGAAAATACATCAATTCTGTATGTATTCTGTATGTGGACAATAAAAACTCTTTTGTCTCTTACCCAAGAAGCATAAAGGAGAATCTTGAGGCTGCACGACCGTGGATAAACTGGGAGTGTCTGCTGCGACTGCTTCCTGGAAGTTTTCCACAACTCTTTTTGCAGAAGGACCATAGGGCATTCGCTTTCGGCATGCAATGTGCGGGGTTACCAAAGACGTGGCCAAGTCTACTAAAAATAATCGCCGCTTAAAGTTTTTAGTTCTGTTCCATTCGGGATTAAGTTCGGTCCATATAACATATGCGTTATATTCCGAAACATCGACCATTTTGGGAAAGAATGCAACTGGCCATCGTTTCGTTTGGCGTTTACATGTGTACGTTGCTACTAATTGGTCCAGCGCATCAACACCTGCTTTAGTCGCATTATAGTGAGGTATTATTTCTGGTTTCTTTTTCTGATCATCCCTAGTCTCTGCCGAATGATGAAGAGTACTCATTACAACAACGAATTTGTATTTCTTTGGCATATACTTAGGTCACAACAGTCACATTTTGTGTGAAAAAGAATTCCGAATAAAACTCTGTTTTTTTCCTGACGTCAATAGCTTGGAGGGGAAGAAACTTCTTGTTCTTTCTAACTGTTCCTACTACCGTTATTTTACGTCGTAGCAATTCGACAGCCAAATTGTAGGTTGTAAAAAAGTTTTGACGGTATAACCTCTCCCCAAATTGCGTGTGAGATTTATAACTACATTTTCACCTAAAGAAAATATTTTTGTATTGTTTGTTTCACTGCTATTTTTCTCATGTTGGTAGCTTTTACCTTGGTTCTTTTCTGGCTGAGTATTTCTGGCCCTTCCTAGATAGACATCCATATTCCATGCGTAGTTGGACTTGGAATCGCAAAAAGCCTATATTTTTATGACATATTTGGCAGGTTTGGAAGGTATGTACTGTCTAAAACAGCATCTTCCACGAAAAGGTACCAGCTGCTCATCGACGGTAACATTTTCATTTGGATTATACATCAGTTTAAGATTTTTGCTTCATTTGTCCCAAATATTTCTTATTGGAGCTAGCTTATCACGTAACCGTCTGGTTTCCCTATCTTCATGGCTATCAAAACGGAGGCATCGTGAAATTTGCATAAATCCTTCAATATGCATAACAGCGCGGAATTGGGTCTTCCATTTGTTTCATCCCATAAACATCTCAAGCTTTCCCCGTTAGACTTGGATACACCAGTCATGATCTGCAGCCCAAAGTATGCTTCCAGTTCCATTATATCAATGATCCCCACTTACTTTCATATAACTGCACGCCCATGAGGTTGGTCATTTCAACAATAATTTGTTTCAGTTCTAGTGAAATGAATAAATCGAAAGCACCGTTTATGCTAGCAACCAAGGAGCGTGCGTGTTCTGAAGAGCCTGGTTTATTTAAAAGAATGCATTCTTGTCCCATTCTGCTGCATTGCATTTGTTGAGGATCTTTATACCAAACAATCGTACCATCTTTTACAGGAAAACATTCATTATTTCCTTGTGTTTCTCTGCTAAGACTTTCAATGCTATCAAAAAAATCTGTAGATATATCAGACTCATTTATTTCAGATTCATCACATTGAAAATCTTGATCAATATCACTGAGCAAAAAAATTATCTACCCGAGCGTCTTCACAGTTGAAATAAATCACACAACTGACAACATTTTCATAAGCTTGGACGTATGTTTACTGTATGTAGTAGAATACAGTTATCCCAGAGTAAAACAAAATTCACCAGCTACCCTGCCAACCACGGCTACCCACTTGAATCAAATCTTTCAATACAACTACACATTTTTTCTCTATGCACTAACACCAACGCACATTTTCGGGTTATTTTTTGTTTACTTAATGGGATGAAAAAAAGTTTGTTTCATTTCTTGATTTATTTGAATGAGTGCGAAGGAGAAAACATTATTGTCAATAGTGACAATAGAAAATCCCAAAAAGGGTAATAAAAAAAACGATTGAAAGACGCATGTCGTTCGTGATCGTACCATCGTAAAGGAGGCTCGTACAAAAAGAAGAACAAGCAGGTAAGTGAATGAATTGCTTTATATTTTAAATAATCAGATAATATTATTCTTTTATTTCAGATATTATAATGATTTTTATTTAATTATTCTTTCTTTTCAGATTTTATCACTATTTTTATTTAATTAATCTTTGCTTTCAGAGTAAATTCTTTTTGTATTTAATATATTTTATTTATTCTTTCAGATAATATTAATCTTTTTTACAGATATTATTATCATTTTATACAATTAATCTTTCTTTTTCTTTTAGATATTACAAATTCAATGTAATTATTATTTATTTTCAGGTGTTAATAATCTTTATTTTATTTTGAGGTATTTGTCTTTTATAATACTTTTCCACTCTTTTGTTTTCAGGTCGTAATAATTATTTTCTTTAATTAATCTTTTTTCAGATATTAACTATTTTTTTAAATTAAATACATTTTTATTTATATATAAATTATGATAAATTTTATGTAAAATTGTAAAAAATAAAATAAAATAAAAATTTTAAAAATCAAAAAGTTTTCGTTTAAATTTTAAAAGTAGGAATTAAAAAATGCAACCCTGCATCAGCTATTTAAAAAGAGAAACTGCAACCCTGCATCAGCCGTCGATTGGGGATATTAGAGCAGGACAGATATACTTTTTTATATGACACTGCTGAATGAGAGCAACAAAGATGTACATATGATCACATGTATACGTACGTGAGTGGGTAAAATTGTCGCTCGGCCTATGGCAAAGTACACATGATTACCCTATGGATTACCCACTTTCTTACCCACTGATTATCTGGTTATTTACCCGCTCATGGTTGGCAAGGTACATACATATGTACATACATAGCATAAAAAAAAATCAGAAAATAAAGTTCAAAACCGTTATCACTAGGCACCGCAAAATTCACAAATGAGCACTAGCACGCTTTTTCTGTTTAGTCACATTTGAGCATAAATTTTCTTGGTGGTCAAAATGACCCACAAAGTGTATACGCGTACGAAAAGTTTTTAAAAAATTATGTAAAAAAACTGGCTCGTCCTGGAAAAAAAATGTGTACGTACAACTCATCATAAGACTCAGACTGATGATATCAAAATGGTTTTATAAGCAATTAGCCATCCCAAGGCATGGTAATACGCGTTTGTTTCTTAAATTTGGGTCATTTTGACCCAATTTGTGCAGAAGGGTTAAAAAGAAACCGTGTAAAAAAAGAGTACATTTGTATTAGCTTTTGCGGTTCCTATTGGCGCGATTTCCCCGTTAAAACATAAATTAGCTCTATTATATACATACGTAAAAATCTAAGTACAAACATACATTTGAAAAGCCAAATGTGCCAATACTCAACCAAAAAGCGCATATGTACATACTTATATTGTAAATATATTTGGCGCAGTTTCCCCGTTGTAACATATATTAGCTACAATTAGAAAAAATCTAACTACTTGCACATTTTATACATACATATGTACTTATACGCATATTTCATCGTTAAATTTGGCGCAATTCCTCCATGAAAACATATCAAAAAAATCTAATATGCAAATACTCAGCCAAAAAGAGCATGCATATGTTGTAAATACATATATTTTCATAGCTTTTACTTCATTGGCAGTCTCTTATTTGTATATAGTATAAGCATTACTTTTCTCATTTATCAATGAAAATGCTCAATTCTGCTATTTTCGACTCTCCTGTTAAATATTGGTGAAATCCGTTTATAGAAAAAGTACCCCTCCGTTTGCGGTGAAATCCACCAATTAAAAAGAGTACCCCTCCAAAAAATGAAATATCCCAAATTTGGCAATGCGGTGAACCTTTTCTATATTCTACATTCTCTGACATATTCTACACACCTTGAAGATTACAATAAAGTAAAAGATGAAATAAAAATTATTTTAAGAAAAACATTAATTATTTCTTATTTTATTTATTGTTATTATAATCAGAAATATTACTAACTAATACCATAAGTATAATAATAAAAAAACTTAAAATTAAATTTAAAAACATCTAATTCCTCATATTACGTCTTATACATATGTTTATAGTGATTATATGGCTTATACTAACAAAATGTCTTACAGCTAAAATTTTTTTATCATGCATACTTGCAAATGCAGCTATATATTAAATATTAATAATTAAAAAGAAAAAATTAAAAAGGAACAACTAAAAAAGAAAAAAGAATATAAATAGATTAATATTACCAAGAGTGATATCACTATTTTTAATTTATTTAAGGCCTTTTTTCCCCTGCCTTTTCCATCGTAGTTATATAGTCACACCAACTCGTCACTAAATAAGGATTGCATGACCTTCTCTATCGAGGACTTGGTAGATTTTAGATTTAGGATACTGGCCGTCTATAAATGTATATTTATCTATAAATATTTATCTTTATATACATATATAAATCTTCTGACCGTGTGTTTGTAATTGAACTGCTCCTAAACGGCTGAACCGATTTCGATGAAATTTTTTGTATGTGTTCAAGGAGATTCGAGAATGGTTTAGATTTACAATTTGGTCCACTGGAAAATGTTTTTTTTAAATTAATTTTTCATTTGTAATTAATTTTGGACTGTTTGACCGATAGATTGCGCTACCATCGCAGTATCCAATATTCAAACCTTAAATTGGCGTAAACGTGCAATAAACAAAACGATACCAAAGTAGACAAGTTTTCATAACGTGGGCAGAGTTGTTCGTTCTTAAGTAATAAATTAGGTGATTCAATACACCTATGGGTAGCTATACATTTTTTTCATACCTGCCAACTATTGGAGGGGGTATCTTGACAGGCAATTTAAAATTGCAAAAGATCTGGCATAAAAAAATAGCGGCATAACTGAAGTGTTGATAAAAAGGTCTATTAAAATTTGAGATATACAGAAATCTTTTCGAAGCATTGCAAGACTGATGCCATAACCTTGCCGGCCGATTTTTTTTTTGTCTTTCCACCGTTTCTTAATATGTAGTCCACCAGGCTGACAATCGATTGGACACGAAATGCTTTTTGATTCATTTTTGTTGCTTCACCAAAAATGCGATTATTTCTTAACTAATACTTATAATCTAACTAATAGAAATCATATACATACATACATAGATGGTATTAGTAGTACTACCACAGTATAACGTGGGCGAGTCCTCTAGTATATACATATGTATATGGAAAGAAAGGCAAACTTACCATAGCACGTCAGAGTAAGCTTGGTGTGTAAGGTGCTCCTCCACCTTCAGCAATGTTTGGGGAGTAAGCCTTGCAACAGAATATGCTCCTCATTCACCCCTGCGCACAGTGGTCGGTCTTGTATGGAATCAGCGGCCAAAACTACTTCCTCTGCATACATACAGTAGCGTGCATAACTGAGTAAATGGTTATCAATACTGCATGTATGGTCCCGTAAAAATTTTAGTACTTCATCAATTTTAACAAAACTTTTGGAATTTGTTCACTTATTTTTCCTCTTACAAAAGCCTCCTATCGCGTTTATGAAAAAAAATTGGAACGACCAGTTTTCTAACGAAATCTTTGCAATACCGCATTTACTCAGAATTACACGTTTTGCACATTGGAAAAAATAAAACGATCGCGTGATCAACATAACGGGGATTTACCACTATTTTTCGTTTACTTATTCAGTTGCATTTTCTGTACACATGTTTCACTTTTTTAAAGTTTTTTGACGAGATAACATCTACTTAAAAAAAAAATGAAGAAAATATCTGTTGAATTAGAAAACAGCATCGTGACATTGACAAGAGATGATCTCTCGTCTAGGCAAATTGCAGATAAACTAGGTGTTAGCCAGCGTACTGTAACCAACGTGCAAAAAAGGCGAAATGTTGTCCGGAAAACAAACAAAGGTGGCCGACCAAAATTGCTCACGGACGCAGATGTACGCCTAATGATCCGGGAAATGCAAAGGGACAACACAGCTACACCAGAAAGGGCCGCAAAAGCTATAAATAAGGATGTAAGCGAATGGACAGCACGCAGAGCACTGAATCGGATTGGTTTTGAGTCAGCAGTAAGAAAAAAAAGCCGGCATTATCTGAGAAAAATAGAAAAGCACGACTCAGTTTCTGCAAAAGCCATAAAAATTGGAACGTTGATGACTGGAAACGTGTAATTTGGTCTGACGAGGTGAAAATAAATCGTTTTCAATCGGATGGAAAAAGTTATTACTGGCGGCGACCCAATGAAAGGATTCAAAGGCATCACGTGAAGCAAACTATTAAGCATGGCGGAGGCAGCTTGATGATGTGGGGCTGCTTCACATGGTGGCATATTGGACCAATCCATAAAATCGTTGGAATAATGAAAAAAGAGGATTACCTTAATATATCGGGTGATTTTTTTGAGGTTAGGATTTTCATGCATTAGTATTTGACAGATCACGTGGGATTTCAGACATGGTGTCAAAGAGAAAGATGCTCAGTATGCTTTGACATTTCATCATGAATAGACTTACTAACGAGCAACGCTTGCAAATCATTGAATTTTATTACCAAAATCAGTGTTCGGTTCGAAATGTGTTTCGCGCTTTACGTCCGATTTATGGTCTACATAATCGACCAAGTGAGCAAACAATTAATGCGATTGTGACCAAGTTTCGCACTCAGTTTACTTTATTGGACATTAAACCAACCACACGAATGCGTACAGTGCGTACAGAAGAGAATATTGCGTCTGTTTCTGAGAGTGTGGTTGAAGACCGTGAAATGTCGATTCGTCGCCGTTCGCAGCAATTGGGTTTGTGTTATTCGACCACATGGAAGATTTTACGCAAAGATCTTGGTGTAAAAACCGTATAAAATACAGCTCGTGCAAGAACTGAAGCCGGGAACGATCTGCCACAACGTCGAATTTTCAGTGAATGGGCCCTAGAAAAGTTGGCAGAAAATCCGCTTTTTATCGACAAATTTTGTTCAGCGATGAGGCTCATTTCTGGTTGAATGGCTACGTAAATAAGCAAAATTGCCGCATTTGGGGTGAAGAGCAACCAGAAGCCGTTCAAGAACTGCCCATGCATCCCGAAAAATGCACTGTTTGGTGTGGTTTGTACGCTGGTGGAATCATTGGACCGTATTTTTTCAAAGATGCTGTTGGACGCAACGTTACGGTGAATGGCGATCGCTATCGTTCGATGCTAACAAACTTTTGTTGCCAAAATGGAAGAACTGAACTTGGTTGACATGTGGTTTCAACAAGATGGCGCTACATGCCACACAGCTCGCGATTCTATGGCCATTTTGAGGAAAACTTCGGAGAACAATTCATCTCAAGAAATGGACCCGTAAGTTGGCCACCAAGATCATGCGATTTAACGCCTTTAGACTATTTTTTGTGGGGCTACGTCAAGTCTAAAGTCTACAGAAATAAGCCAGCAACTATTCCAGCTTTGGAAGACAACATTTCCGAAGAAATTCGGGCTATTCCGGCCGAGATGCTCGAAAAAGTTGCCCAAAATTGGACTTTCCGAATGGACCACCTAAGACGCAGCCGCGGTCAACATTTAAATGAAATTATCTTCAAAAAGTAAATGTCATGAACCAATCTAACGTTTCAAATAAAGAACCGATGAGATTTTGCAAATTTTATGCGTTTTTTTTTTAAAAAAAAGTTATCAAGCTCTTAAAAAATCACCCGATATTAAAGACCTACTTGCCCGATTTTGTAGACAAAAGCGAGTACCCGGAAGAAGAAGTAGTGTTTCACCAGGACGGTGATCCCAAACACACCGCTAAAATTGTGAAGAAATGGTTAGCGCTTCAAAAATTTTCGGTGATGGAGTGGCCTGCACAAATTCCTGATCTCAATCCCATTGAGAATTTATGGGCAATAATGAAAATGCGATTGGGAAAGTACGAAAGAGCACCGAAAAACCTGGATGAGCTGTACAGTCGCATACAAACGGAATGGAACAAAATACCGAATGAATTTATTCAAAAATTAGTTGAGAGTATGCCAAAACGCATAAAAAGCGTAATTAAAAATAAAGGACTGTGGACAAAATATTAAAAATTAATAAGTTATTATGGTTATTGCAAAACGAGCAAAACCGAGTAAATATTAGTATACTTTGAATTACTTCATTATTTAAGAAAGTTGATCTCTTATCTTTAGTGTTATATTTTCTGTTTTTTAATACAATAATAATAAAGAAATTCTGAAAGTTTTGTTTAAATTGATGTATTATTAACATTTTTATATAATTATATGTGCAACATTGGTAATCATTTACTCAGTTATGCACGCTACTGTACATACTTATATAAAAGTGAAACTTTTGCCAAGTTTCCCACTCTGCCACCCCCCGATGGTAACAAATTTTAATTAATTACTATATACATATTAAATTAAAAAAATTTATAAACGAAAAAAGGATTTTTTTGAATATTATTCAACTAAATCAAAAACTGAATTTAATAAAATTGATTTACTTTTGCGTGATAGTTTCTTTGACTGCTGATGAAAGGATCTATGCTTAAAAGCAATCGGTTTAGCAAATCGTGATTTGTAGCGATCCGTTAGTTCTTTCATGTATGATGGAGTCGATACATCGTAACGTCCTTATTGCTTGACTTAGCAAATTCTTATGAGAGCTCTACATTTGAAACTGGTGCATAGTGAATAACATCAGGAGCGTGAATTAAAAATTTTACGGAGTGACGAAGGAAGATAATACCAGAAATATTTTGAAGTTAATTCCTTTGTAGGATCTAGCGCAAATCCAGCGCATTGAGGGTTTATTAAACTAATTCATTTCTAAAATTGAATTTGAACAGGACGCAATAGTGGGTGGACGAAGGATGGGTCTGCAGTTTTTCCAAATTTGTTTGTGCTCTTCATCATTTTGCGATTTTATTATCAGTTATACAGAGACATATGTAAGTATGCCGTGACAAATAAATTATTGTCTTCCAAATTATAATTTTCAATTTTCTGCTTATATTCGCTCTGACCAGAATCGCCATCAAAGCCACATATTCCTATTGATAATAGGTAATTAGAGGACTCATTCCGTTCCGTACTTACATTTCTGCCGCAATGTGGTCCAATAATTTTTTTATCTCAACTTCAACATCAGATTGTGAGACCTTTATTGGCTCAGGATAACTGTTTTCCTTTGTAACTTTTTAAAAGTTAATATCAAGTTTTTTGTTAACGAAGCTTCTAATAAGTAAATAATGAAGCTTTATTAAATTTGTTTCGGTGATAAGTGATATTTCATTTCTATTTCACACTTTCTAAACACCAAAATTCAAAAATATATAATATATGAAAGTTTACATCGATATGATGTGCCTAAATAAAAGTACGTATAAAATAAACATTTGATAAAAGTGAGAAAATGATAAAATGAAAACCAAAGCTCAAACAGAGAACATAAAACATAGAGAAGGTGCAAATCGAAATCTGTATGATGTTCGATTTGGCGGCTAACAGAACTTATAAGATTGAAGTACGGAATTCACCATTCTCGCTGCTATTTAGCAGATATGAGCACGTTCAATGGCAGAAATATATGTAAAACGACTGAGAATAAATAAAGAGAATTGCTTTCCATATTTGTACCAATAGAATTTCTATGGCATACACATATGTACATATATTTTTTCTTTGGCACATTTGTCTGTATGTTTACGAAAGCAAATGCGAGCCATATACATACATACATATGTACATACATTCATAATAACAAGTGTTGCACGCTTCTTTCGTATCTCCGTTGTCACGGTCAACCAATGGCCGAAACTTGCGTTTTGTGAAAGAGTCAAGTGCTGAACAGATTGAGCACGACAGACTGCAAGCGACATCTGTCAAATATTAAAATACACATGTTCTTATGCACACAGTTATGTAGTTGTGCAGCTGGCTCAATAACTGT